>NC_069499.1:283114622-283137122 GCF_027579735.1 Bombina bombina
GATTTTGTGTAACCAAAATGTTTCACAAAACTCATAACTAAACTGTTGCAAAGTACACTAACATCCATAAACTACCTATTAACCCCTAAACCGAGGCCCTCCCGCATCGCAAACACTATTTAAAACTTAACCCCTAATCTGCCGTCTGCCCACATCCCTGCCACTATAATAAAGTTCTTACTACCTATTCCGCCGTCCCCAATATCGCTGCCACTAACTAAACCTATTAACCCCTAAACCGCCAGCCCCCCCACATTGCCACTAATAAATTAAATTATTAACCCCTAAACCTATCACCCCCTATCTTTAAATTAAAATTACAATATCCCTATCTTAAAATAAATAAAAACTTACCTGTGAAATTAAAAAAACCTAAGTTTAAACTAACAATTAACCTAACATAACTATTATACTAAACTATTATACTAAAATTAAAATAACTACCAATTAAAAAAACTAAATTACACATTAAAAAAAACTAACACTACTAAAAAAAGTTAAGTCTAAAATGACAACAAATAAAAATACTAAATTACGAAAAATAACAAACACTAAATTTCGAAAAATAACAAATGAAATTATCAAAAATAAAACCAATTACACCTAATCTAATAGCCCTATAAAAATAAAAAAGCCCCCACAAAATAAAAAAAACCCTAGCCTACAATAAACTACAAAAAGGGCCTTTTGTAGGGCATTGCCTTAAAGAAATCAGCTGTTTTACCTGGAAAAAAAATTCAAAGACCCCCCCAACAGTAAAACCCACCACCCAACCAACCCTCCAAAATAAAAAATCTGAAAAGGGCATTTGTATGGGCATTGCCCTTAAAGGGCATTCAGCTCTTTTACATTGCCCTAAAAAAGGACATTCAGCTCTTTTGCATTGCCCTGAAAAGGGCATTCAGCTCTTTTACCTAAAGCCAATAGGAGGAGAGCTAATTCAATTCTATTGGCTATTCAAATCAGCCAATAGAATTTCAGTAGATCTCATCCTGTTGGCTTATTTGAACAGCCAATGGGATTTCAGAAGCTCTCATCCTATTGGCTGATTTGAATTTCAAGAATCAAATCAGCCAATAGGAATGCAAGGAACACCATTTTAAAAAGGCTCCCTTACATTGAAGATCCAGTGTACGGTGGTGACGGTATGAAGAGGATGCTCCGTGCCCGATGTCTTTAAGGATGGATCCACTCTGCGCCGCCAGAATGAAGATAGAAGACGCTGCCAGGATGAAAATAGAAGACACCGCCTGGATGAAGACTTCTCGCCGCCTGGATGAGGATGGATGTCCAGACTTCAGAAACTGTGAGTGGATCTTCGGAGGTTAGTGTTAGGTTTTTTAATTTTTTTTTGGGGTGTTTTTCTTTTTAGATTAGGGTTTTGGACTTTAGGTAAAAGAGTTGAATGCCCTTTTCAGTGCAATGTAAAATAGCTGAATGCCCTTTTAAGGGCAATGCCCATATAAATGCCCTTTTCAGGGCAATGGGTAGCTTAGGTGTTTGTTAGAATTAGGTTTTTTATTTTAGGGGGTTGGTTGGGTGGTGGGTTTTACTGTTGGAGGTAATTTGTATTTTTTCCAGGTAAAAGAGTTGAGTGCTTTAGGGCTATTGGTAGTTTATTGTAGGCTAGGGTTTTTTATTTTTTTTTTGGGGGGGGGGGGGGGCTTTTTTATAGGGCTATTAGATTAGGTTTAATTGTTTTTATTTTTGATAATTTTGTTTGTTATTTTTCTTAATTTAGTAGTAGTTTTTAATTTTTTTTAATTTTAGTAATGTTTCTTTCATGTAATTAGCAAGAGTCCATGAGCTAGTGACGTATGGGATATACATTCCTACCAGGAGGGGCAAAGTTTCCCAAACCTCAAAATGCCTATAAATACACCCCTCACCACACCCACAAATCAGTTTTACAAACTTTGCCTCCCATGGAGGTGGTGAAGTAAGTTTGTGCTAGATTCTTTGAAAGGACAAATTTCTGCTCTTTCTGTGTTGTTTCACAGAAAGATTGCTAATCTTCCTGGTATTCATTGTTTTGTACAGGCTTTGGTTCGTATAAAACCTGTCATTAAGTCAATCTCTCCTCCTTGGAGTTTGAATTTGGTTCTGGGGGCTTTACAAGCTCCTCCGTTTGAACCTATGCAGTAAGTTTGTGCTAGATTCTACGTTGATATGCACTTCGCAGCAGGCTGGAGCCCGGTTTTCCTCTCAGTGTGCAGTGAATGTCAGAGGGATGTGAAGAGAGTATTGCCTATTTGAATTCAATGATCTCCTTCTACAGGGTCTATTTCATAGGTTCTCTGTTATCGGTCGTAGAGATTCATCTCTTACCTCCCTTTTCAGATCGACGATATACTCTTATATATACCATTACCTCTACTGATTCTCGTTTCAGTACTGGTTTGGCTTTCTACTACATGTAGATGAGTGTCCTGGGGACTTCCAGAAATAGATCTGATGGCTTCTCATCTAAACAAGAAGCTTCCCAGGTATCTGTCCAGATCCAGGGATCCTCAGGCGGAGGCAGTGGATGCATTGTCACTTCCTTGGAAGTATCATCCTGCCTATATCTTTCCGCCTCTAGTTCTTCTTCCAAGAGTAATTTCCAAGATTCTAAAGGAGTGCTCGTTTGTTCTGCTGGTGGCTCCAGCATGGCCTCACAGGTTTTGGTATGCGGATCTTGTCCGGATGGCCACTTGCCAACCGTGGACTCTTCCGTTAAGACCAGACCTTCTATCACAAGGTCCTTTTTTTCCATCAGGATCTCAAATCCTTAAATTTGAAGGTATGGAGATTGAACGCTTGATTCTCAGTCATAGAGGTTTCTCTGACTCTCTGATTAATACTATGTTACAGGCTCGTAAATCTGTATCTAGGAAGATATATTATCGTTCTGGAAGATTTACATTTCTTGGTGTTTTTCTCATCATTTTTCTTGGCATTCTTTTAGAATTCCTAGAATTCTACAGTTTCTTCAGGATGGTTTGGATAAAGGTTTGTCTGCAAGTTCCTTGAAAGTACAAATCTCTGCTCTTTCTGTTCTTTTTCACAGAAAGATTGCTAGTCTTCCTGATATTCATTGTTTTGTACAAGCTTTGGTTCGTATAAAACCTGTTATTAAGTCAATTTCTCCTCCTTGGAGTTTGAATTTGGTTATGAGGGCTCTTCAAGCTCCTCCGTTTGAACCTATGCATTCACTTTCTTGGAAAGTTTTGTTTCTTTTGGCCATCTCTTCTGCTAGAAGAGTTTCTGATTTATCTGCTCTTTCTTGTGAGTCTCCTTTTCTGATTTTTCATCAGGATAAGGCGGTGTTGCGAACTTCTTTTAAATTTTTACCTAAGGTTGTGAATTCTAACAACATTAGTAGAGAAATTGTGGTTACTTCATTGTGTCCTATTCCTAAGAATTCTAAGGAAAGATCGTTGCATTCTTTGTATGTAGTTAGAGCTTTGAAATATTATGTTGAAGCTACTAAAAATTTCCGAAAGACTTCTAGTCTATTTGTTATCTTTTCCAGTTCTAGGAAAGGTCAGAAGGCCTCTGCCATTTCTTTGGCGTCTTGGTTAAAGTCTTTGATTCATCATGCTTATGTCGAGTCGGGTAAAACTCCGCCTCAAAGGATTACAGCTCATTCTACTAGGTCAGTTTCTACTTCCTGGGCGTTTAGGAATGAAGCTTCGGTTGATCAGATTTGCAAAGCAGCAACTTGGTCTTCTTTGCATACTTTTACTAAATTCTACCATTTTGATGTGTTTTCTTCTTCTGAAGCAGTTTTTGGTAGAAAAGTACTTCAGGCAGCTGTTTCACTTTGATTCTTCTGCTTATAATTTCAGTTTTTTTCATTATAAGATTTAAACTTTATTTTGGGTGTGGATTATTTTCAGCGGAATTGGCTGTCTTTATTTTATCCCTCCCTCTCTAGTGACTCTTGCGTGGAAGATCCACATCTTGGGTATTCATTATCCCATACGTCACTAGCTCATGGACTCTTGCTAATTACATGAAAGAAAACATAATTTATGTAAGAACTTACCTGATAAATTCATTTCTTTCATATTAGCAAGAGTCCATGAGGCCCACCCTTTTTTGGGGTGGTTATGATTTTTTGTATAAAGCACAATTATTCCAATTCCTTAAAAAAAAAGATAGATAGGGGGCGCCCTAAGTGTAAGAGAGGGAATGTAACCAAATAAATCTATACTTATATGTCTATATATTAAGTACCTGTGTTATAAATATAGTGCTAACAAATCTAAGTATACTAGTGGGATATCAATATAATATACTGTGTATACCAATATCAATGCGAATAAAGGGTTGTAAATAATAAAAAATGTGCAATATTATGCATAAAAAATTAGTGACAATGTAATACAAAGTGAAACAAATATTATACAATCATACAAACACAATGGTAATAAAGTGAAAAGTCTCTATTGGGATGGGAGGCAGCTATCTGTGATGATCCAGGCCAGGATCCAGGAGCGGCAATCTATGAGAAGAAAAAACAGAAGCTCCACATGGCCCAATATTGTTTGTTCAGAGTTGAATAAATCTTAAGGTGATGAGTGAACTCACATTTAGTAGAGCACCTCAATTAGTGCTAGATATACGGTCTGGGATCTATAGGGTCACCCAGAAAACCAACCTCCTGCACAGGAACTGATGTCTAAATAGGCGAGAGGAAGACACAGGTGCCAATATGGCCTAGTATTGCTGATGCAAAGGTTTCAATACAAGCAAAGAGAGGAATAATACTCACAAAGTGTGAAGCACCTCTTGTGGTGCTATAGAGGCATGAAGGGGTCAATTCAGTCACCCAACAGACTTCTAGCCAGAGATACAAATGGATCCAAAGGTACAAAGGATCCCACAGCTGGTCCAGATAAACGAATATTCCTCCAGAGAGGGATAAAAGATATATGTCCCAAAGAAAAATACAGCAAGTGTTCAAAATATTAAAAGTTGATTTTAATAAAAATTATAAAATAATAACAGGCAACACGTTTCTCAGCAGATAGCTGTTTCATCAGGCTTCATAAAATGTTTACTGAACACTTGCTAAATATACCCTAAACCTAAACTGGTTGATATTAAACAGGTGATGGTGGGAGGGAACCATAGATAGATAGATTGAACAATTATAGCAATCCATCACAATTAGATATTAGAGACAATATTATTCAACCTATTATAGATTAGTGTACTATTTTGATTGGATTTGATGATATAGAGATTGCTATCACGTCTGTCACTTGAATTTCTGATATACAGTTTTGACCATTTATGGATATCTCTTAATATTTTCTTATCTTGAAGTGGTATATTGCATGTTTTCCATTTAGATGTACTCAATAAATATATATTTGGGATTAGATCTAATGGTAGTTCTATATGACCATTATGCACATTACACACGTTTTAGTTATCATTGGTATGTATATTGAAAAACAATATATTACCCTATGTACTTTACCGGATCCAAATATTTTATGTCTCTTTATATATCCGGGACATTAGTGGCCCTCTTGAAACCACACTGACTATCCTATGGGAGTGCTCACCAGTCATAAACACTGTTTTTTATCTGATATATCTCCTATTAGTGTCAGTAATCACTGTAGCTGTAGTATTCACTGTAGATCTATGCCTCAACGTTGTAATCTATATGACAGTAATGCTTATTTTCCTATCAGATAGATTTAGTGTTCGCCTAGAGAACATTCTCTCTTTATTGGCCCTTCATTGGCGCAACACAAGTTCTCTCTATACTAGATAATTCTAGTGGTCACTCTAGTCAATCCCCACATTTCGACCCCTCACGAGTACAATGATGTTTTTATTTATTAAAGAATAAAAAGATGCACCGTGGTTATAATATATCTCACGCCCCTTATCATCATACACCTATCAGCCATTGCCACATATTTGTATTAGGATCGCTATTATATGATCCTCATTGGACACACTCACTGTAGCCGGGCATGCGCATTTAGCGCATTGGGGCCGGGCATGCGCACTCAGCACAGAGGAGGAATGTGGTTAAGGTTAACGCCTATGATCGAGCGCATGTAGTGATTGGGCCACATCCGACTTTGGCTCGTCATGCGCATTGAGCGCCTGTAGACGCCGACTTAGTCAGCGGCGTATTCAAATTACAACTAAACTAGAAACTACCACTTAACAGCTGACTGAGACAATTATTTATGTCTTTAAAATAACTTAATATTCATTAGTATTGGAGTTGCTGTGCTCTGTCCGCTCTCATCATGCATATTATCTGAAACTAATTTGTCATCAGACAACATCCCAATCATAACAAGGTATGACTATCATAATTTTAGATCAATATCAAATGTGACACTAATAAGAAAAATATATACATTAAAATTACTACTAATCACTGCCTCCCCCACTGGTTATAAGTTGATATAAGGTTTATACTTTAATGTGTGCCTCATTATTATCACTCTCAAAAATAAGGTATAATAATTTCTAAAAGTTGTCTTGAAGTACTTCCAAATATGTTTGATCAAACAAACTGTAGGACAATTAGGAATGTATGAAATCTGTTTTATGCAGTGTAGATTATATTATAAACTGTCTATGTATATGTTGATGTTTTTAATGTGGGACCTATATGGCAACAACCGATTGGTTAAGACCAGATCCCTCCCACCATCACCTGTTTAATATCAACCAGTTTAGGTTTAGGGTATATTTAGCAAGTGTTCAGTAAACATTTTATGAAGCCTGATGAAACAGCTATCTGCTGAGAAACGCGTTGCCTGTTATTATTTTATAATTTTTATTAAAATCAACTTTTAATATTTTGAACACTTGCTGTATTTTTCTTTGGAACATATATCTTTTATCCCTCTCTGGAGGAATATTTGTTTATCTGGACCAGCTGTGGGATCCTTTGTACCTTTGGATCCATTTGTATCTCTGGCTAGAAGTCTGTTGGGTGACTGAATTGACCCCTTCATGCCTCTATAGCACCACAAGAGGTGCTTCACACTTTGTGAGTATTATTCCTCTCTTTGCTTGTATTGAAACCTTTGCATCAGCAATACTAGGCCATATTGGCACCTGTGTCTTCCTCTCGCCTATTTAGACATCAGTTCCTGTGCAGGAGGTTGGTTTTCTGGGTGACCCTATAGATCCCAGACCGTATATCTAGCACTAATTGAGGTGCTCTACTAAATGTGAGTTCACTCATCACCTTAAGATTTATTCAACTCTGAACAAACAATATTGGGCCATGTGGCGCTTCTGTTTTTTCTTCTCATAGATTCCAATTCCTTATTTTTTATGCTTTCACACTTTTGTCTTATCACCCCACTTCTTGGCTATGCGTTAAACTGATTTGTGGGTGTGGTGAGGGGTGTATTTATAGGCATTTTGAGGTTTGGGAAACTTTGCCCCTCCTGGTAGGAATGTATATCCCATACGTCACTAGCTCATGGACTCTTGCTAATATGAAAGAAATGAATTTATCAGGTAAGTTCTTACATAAATTATGTTTTTTTTTAATGTGTAATTTAGTTTTTTTAACCCCTTAGTGACCAGAGCACTTTTCCATTTTCTGTCCGTTTGGGACCAAGGCTATTTTTACATTTCTGCAGTGTTTGTGTTTAGCTGAAATTTTCCTCTTACTCATTTACTGTACCCACACATATTATATACCGTTTTTCTCGCCATTAAATGGACTTTCTAAAAATACCATTATTTTTATCATATCTTATCATTTACTATAAAAAAAATTATAAAATATGAGGAAAAATGGAAAAAAACACACTTTTTCTAACTTTGAACCCCAAAATCTGTTACATATCTACAACCACCAAAAAACACCCATGCTAAATAGTTTCTAAATTTTGTCCTGAGTTTAGAAATACCCAATGTTTACATCTTCTTTGCTTTTTTTGTAACTTATAGGGCCATAAATACAAGTAGCACTTTGCTATTTTCAAAACATTTTTTTTTCAAAATTAGCGCTAGTTACATTGGGACACTGATATCTTTCAGGAATCCCTGAATATCCATTGACATATATATATATTTTTTTAGAAGACATCCCAAAGTATTGATCTAGGCCCATTTTGGTATATTTCATGCCACCATTTCACCGCCAAATGCGATCAAATACAAAAAAATTGTTCACTTTTTCACAAATTTTTTCACAAACTTTCAGTTTCTCACTGAAATTATTTACAAACTGCTTGTGCAATTATGGCATAAATGGTTGTAAATTCTTCTCTGGGATCCCCTTTGTTCAGAAATAGCAGACATATATGGCTTTGGCATTGCTTTTTGGTAATTAGAAGGCCGCTAAATGCCACTGCGCACCACACGTGTATTATGCCCAGCAGTGAAGGGGTTAATTAGGGAGCATGTAAGGAGCTTTTTGGGGTATTTTTAGCTTTAGTGTAGTGTAGTAGACAACCCCAAGTATTGATCTAGGCCCATTTTGGTATATTTCATGCCACCATTTCACCGCCAAATGCGATCAAATTAAAAAAAACATTACATTTTTCACAATTTTAGGTTTGTCACTGAAATCATTTACAAACAGCTTGTGCAATTATGGCACAAATGGTTGTAAATGCTTCTCTGGGATCCCCTTTGTTCAGAAATAGCAGACATATATGACTTTGGCGTTGCTTTTTGGTAATTAGAATGCTGCTAAATGGCGCTGCGCATCACACGTGTATTATGGCTAGCAGTGAAGGGGTTAATTAGGTAGCTTGTAGGGAGCTTGCAGGGTTAATTTTAGCTTTAGTGTAGAGATCAGCCTCCCACCTGAAACATCAGACCCCCTGATCCCTCCCAAACATCTCTCTTCCCTCCCCTACCCCACAAATGTCCCCGCCATCTTAAGTACTGGCAGAAACTCTGCCAGTACTAAAATAAAAGGAAAATTTGTGCATTTTTGTGCATTTTGTTTTAGCATATTTACATATGCTTCTGTGTAGGATCCCCCTTAGCCCCCAACCTCACTGATCCCCCACCCAACAGCTCTCTAACCCTCCCCCTCTGACTTAATGTGCGCCATCTTGGGTACTGGCAGCTGTCTGCCAGTACCCATTTTAGTGAAAATATGTTTTTTTTATTAAAAAAATTTCCTTTTTCTGTAGTGTAGCTTCCCCCCCCCCAATACCAACCCCCCACCCCTTCCAGATCGCTTAAATGCTTTTTTTTAAAAATGTTTATTTCATTTTTTAATACACTTTACTCTTTACTTTTTTTCTGTAGTGTAGCGGTTCCCACCCGCTCCCACCCCGTGCACGCGCCCGCCCGCCACCCACCGTGCACGCGCGCGCGCCCGTGCGCGCCCCCGAAGGCTCCGCCCCCGATCCCGCCCCCCTCCACCTTCCAGATCTCACCGATGGCCGCCCACCCGCCTCCCAAGTCGGCTCCCACCCACCAACGATACCGGCCATCGATGTCCGGTGCAGAGAGGGCCACAGAGTGGCTCTCTCTGCATCGGATGGCCAGAAAGTGTTATTGCAGGATGCCTCGATGTCGAGGCATCACTGCAATAACCGGAAAGCAGCTGGAAGCGAGCAGGATCGCTTCCAGCTGCTTTCCAGACTGAGGACGTGCAGGGTACGTCCTCAGGCGTTAACTGCCTTTTTTTAGAGGACGTACCCTGCACGTCCTCGGTCATTAAGGGGTTAATTGGTAGTTATTTTAATTTTAGTATAATCGTTTAGTATAATAGTTATGTTATGTTAATTTATAGTTTAAACAGGTTTTTTAATTTCACTGGTAAGTTTTTATTTATTTTAAGAGAAGGGATATTGTAATTTTAATATAAAGTTAGGGGATTATTAGGTTTAGGATTTAATAGTTTAATTTAGATTTTTGCTATTTGTGGGGGGCTGTCAGTTTAGGGGTTAATAGTTTTTTTAGTAGCGGTGATGTGGGAGGCCAGAGGTTTAGGGGTTAATAAATTTATTATAGTGGCAGCGTTGTCGGGGAGCAGCGGAATAGGGGTTAATAGCTTTTATTAGTGGCGGTGATGTGGGAGGCCAGAGGTTTAGAGGTTAATAACTTTTATTAGTGATGGCGATGTCGGGGAGCGGTGGGATAGGGGTTAATAACTTTATTTTGGTGTTGGCGATGTCGGGGGCGGCAGATTATGGGTATTCGGACTTTTCATTCCGCGCTTCAGGTGTTAGTTTTTTCTAACACTCTCTCCCCATTGATGTCTATGGGGAAAGCGTGCACAAGCACGTCAAAGCAGCCCTTGGATTTTGTGCAGTATGGAGCTTAACGCCACCATATCGCACGCACAAGGAGGCTTTTCAGAAACTCGTAATGGCAGCGCTATGCACCCTCTATAGCGCAAAACTCGTAATCTAGGTGAGATATTGTTGATATATAATCAAAGGACTTAATATTCCTCTCTTACATGGTGACCACAATGGGACCGATTCATATCCCACAGACATCGATGAATGCCGACAGCATATGCTGTCTGCATTTATCATTGCTCAAGCATTTCTTGTGAACTCCTTGTGCAATGCAGATTCGCGGCCGCTAGCAGGGGGTGTCAATCAGCCCGATTGTATGAGATTGGGCGGATTGATGTCTGCAGCCTCAGAGCAGGCGGACCAGTCAAGGAGCAGCGGTCTTAAGACCTAAAGGCTCACACGGAAACAGGGGCATCAGGGGCCATTCGGCTTTGGTTTTAAACCTTAACATATAGGGGCCGAATTATTAAGCCTATTGGTGCCTAATACATCTGTTTCCGTGCAAGCCTTCGGGCTCGCCGGAAACTGGAGTTAAGAAGTAGCGATCTTAAGACCGCTGCTCCTTAACTCGTCCGCCACCTCTGAGCGGCGGACAGCAATCAACCCGATCAGATACAATTGGCTGCAAATCTGCAGGGGGCGGCATTGCACAAGCAGTTCACCAGAACTGCTTGTGCAATGTTCAGCTATGTCTGTCGGACATGATCCGCTGAGTGGATCATGTCGGACAGACATATGATAAATAGGCCCCATAATCTCAAATATGGTTATTTGTGCTTGTTTATGACTGTAACATTCTCTTGTATTTTTTGGATTGATAATTTTCAATAAAAAGAAATAACAAAAAAAAATGTAAATATGCATGGGTGCAAAAATGCTTTTTATAAAAGTTATTACTGTTTTTTTGCAGCATACGCAGATATCCTGTAAGGGCCGTTTTAGCTGTATTTAAGCAGAGAGAGTCAATGATGGTTTGTATGACACAAATTATGTCTTAACAGAAGTAACACATCATATTCAGGTCAGTAATATCTTTTATGAGACACATTTTTGCTTTTTAAAGCATATTGCAAAAATGCTTTTATTTTACATTGAAATGCAACGTGCACATTTCAATTTATCAAATCTATCCCTTTAATACTGTGTTATAGCAGCAGCTGCTTGGTATTATGCTAAGGTTGTATAGCCCCAATAATACTAATCTTTTTTTGTCCGTCTTAAAGGGACAGTAAAGATAAAATTAAACATTTACTATTCAGAAAGAACATGCAATTTTTAACAGCTTTCCAATGTACTTATATTATTAAATTGTCTTTGTTATCTCGGTATCCTTTGTTGAAGAGTAAACTTATGAAGGCTGATAGGAGGTTAGGAGTATGCACGTGTCTTTAGTAGTTAATGGCAGCATTATAACATTGCTATAAACATTGTTGCAAACACACAGATTTCTAAAGACACGTGCATGCTCCTGAGCTCACCTAAGATTACTTTTTAACCCCTTAAGGACTGGGCATTTCATACTAAAACTTTCCAAAAAGACCAGAGCATTTTTAGCATTTTTGCCATCACTACAATTAAACAGAAATATAGCATTTTTTTATATTTACCTATCAAAACTATATATATATTTTTAGTAACCAACCCAAAGTATTGATCTAGGCCATTTTGGTATATTTCATGCCACCATTTCACTGCCAAATGCAATCAAATAAAAAAAAAAACGTTCACTTTTTCACAAACTTTTTCATAAACTTTAGGTTTCTCACTGAAATTATTTGCAAACAGCTTGTGCAATCATGGCATAAATGGTTATAAATGCTTCTCTGGGATTCCCTTTGTTCAGAAATAGCAGACATATATGGCTTTGCTATTGCTTTTTGGTAATTGAAGGTCGCTAATTTAAGCTGCGCACCACTCTTTTATTATTCCCAGCAGTGAAGGGGTTAATCAGGTAGCTTGTAAAGTTAATTTAAGCTTTAGTGTAAATATTAGCCTCCCACCTGACACTTCCCACCCCCTGATCCCTACCTGATCCCTCTCAAACAGCTCTCTTCCCTCCCCCACCCCCCAATGGTCACCCCATCTTAAAGTGAAGGTCAATTTTCATCAATGAGTGCACGGTTTTTAAAAATACTTTTAAAAACAGGGGCACTTTCATTGATGAAAATTAACATTGCACTGGATTTGAAGAAATACTTACCTTTTACTCTTGCAAAACCGGATCGCCGATCTCAGCCTCAGTTCCTCTGTAGTGACGTCAGAAATGACGAAAACCGGCTTACTCCAATCATGGCTTGCACCCCAGAGCGTCCAGCTCGTGATGCCTGGCTGTGATTGGAGGAAGCCAGTTTCGTCATTGCTGTGGTCTACAGCAGGAAGAAGAAGGAGGGGGATCGTGGATCCGGCTTTGCAGAAGTTAAAGGTAAGTATTTCTTCAAATCTAGTGCAATGTTAATTTTCATCAATGAAAGTGCACCTGTTTTTAAAAGTATTTTTAAAAACCGGGCACTCATTGATGAAAATTGACCTTCACTTTAAGTACTGGCAGGCCGTCTGCCAGTATGAAAATATAAGGCTTTTTTAATAAAATATTTTTATTTTTTATTATTCTGTTTTCTGCAGTGTAGGATCCCCCCTTACCCCCCAAACTCCCTGATCCCCCAAACAGCTCTCTAAACCTCCCTCCTCGACCTATTAGCCGACATCTTAGGTACTGGCAGCTGTCTGCCAGTACCCAGTTTGCTATAATTTTTATTTATTTTTTTATTAAAAAAAAAAAAAACATTTTTTTCTGTAGTGTAGCGGTCCCCCCATTACCCTAACCCTCCCAGATCGCTTTCCCACCCTCTAATCGACTCTCCACTATAGGATCCCCCTCTCCCACCTCTCTCCTTTCCACTCACTGCCGCTGTACACTGCTCTAAAAAAAATAATTCTGTAGCGTAGCGGTGCCACCAGCTCCTGCCCCCCTCCAGCGATGGACCTGCCCACCCGCCTCCCTCCTAACCCTCCCACACCACCAACGATCGGCACCACCGATGTCCGATGTAGAGAGGGCCAAAGAGTGGCCCTCTCTGCATCAGTAACTCTGCCCGTCTATTTCTGCACTGCCCCACTACTTTTAGCCAGATTGCAGCAGAGAGAGGCCCAGGAGAGCAGCGTCGTACAGGGTACAATGCTGGTCCTTAAGGGCTTAACGACCAACATTGTACAGGTTACGGCTGAAAACCAAGTAAAGTTGATAATAGAATGCCATGTTCTATCTAATCCATTTAAGTTTCATTTTGACTTGACTGTCTTTTTAAGGACCCAGCTTAATACTTCATGGAGCCCAATAGGTTTGTGTGCTAGCATCAGCTTACAAGCAACCACGGAGGTCATAAAAAGATAGTTTGGGGTTCACACACAGGCATTGGCTTCCATGTTATAAACTCTAATATTATCAATATTTCTCTGTCACTTAAATGAGAGATTCCTGCTGCAAAGCACAAAGCAGTTGCCTTAAAATTTATAGAACTGTTCCTTTTCAAACTCCGTTTCCTCTCTAAATGGCTCCCTTTGTGTTTCTCTAATGACTTATATGAACAGCTCATCATGATTTCATGCAAGAAATTTGTTCCTGGGCAGTCTCTCTAAATCTTTTTATATCTGTATTCCTCTGAGCACTTAGGCCTTTTTTATTTATGCTGAGAATTAAATATTTAAATAGAAAAGATTGGAAGTTCAGTATATAACAAGGCAGAATTTTTTGATGTTCTACTCAATTAGCTTGGACTTTGTATCAAGGTGTTAATTTCTTCCTTGCGATATAATTTGTTTATTAAATATTCCTAGGAACCATGGGAATCTGCAAGGATCTGCTCAGGCTTGGACATATGTTTGGAGTCTGACCTTAGGGATGGACAGCAAGGAAAAACCCTTAAAGGGACTGTATACACCAGTTTTCATATAACTGCATATAATAGACAATACTCTAAAAAAGAATATACCTAAAAATCCAGTATAAAACCTTTTAAAACCTTACTTAGAAGCTCCCAGTTTTGCACTGTTGTTGAGGTTAGACTGGAACACCCAGTGAAAGGGACTGGAAAAACAGAAACAGCAGACACCCGATTACACAAACAGGAACCAGCAGGAATATGTAGACATCAGTATACATCTGACACTGTGGGGCTTGGTTAGAAGTCTGATCAGCACAATGTGATTAAAAAATAAGCAAAACTATATATTGTTACAAAAACACTACCAGATGGGTTTTATAAATGGATAATCTACAAAATATTTATGCAAAGAAAAATCTAGTGTAGAATGTGCCTTTAAAGGACCAGTAAATAGAGTAGATGTGCATAATCAACAAAGGCATAACAAGACAATGCAATATCATTTAGTCTGAACTTCAAATGAGTAGTAGATTTTTTTTCTGGTAAATTTAAAAACTAATGTCTATTTCCACTCCTTCTGTATCATGTGACAGCCATCGGCCAATCACAAATGCATATACAGGTGGCCCTCGTTTTACAACGGTTCAATTTACACCGTTTCAGAATAACAACCTTTGTTTTCAGTCATGTGACTGTTATTGAAAAGCTTTAAGAATCCGTGTATTCATTAAAATAGCCAGTAGGTGGAGCTGTCCGCTTGTGTTGCAGCAAAGCCCAGCAAGCTGAAATTAATCAGTTTAACCAGCCCTGAGCTATCGAGCAGATTTCAAAGGAGCAAGATCTTCCTGTCTATAAATCAGTCCAGATTGGAATGCATTGAAAGAACTGTTTAAAGGAAAAATGCAAGTGAAGTCTGTGTTGTGCGATTATTTTATTAGGTTTATAATGCTGTTTAGCAAATGTTTTTGTTCATTTAACTTAGTTTAATTATATATTCTGAGTTGTGTGATTATTTTATTAGGTTTATAATGCTGTTTAGTATTTAAAGTCTTCATTTCAAAGCTTTAAAAATAATGTATTAGGTGTTACTTATGACAATTTTGAGAGAGGCCTGGAACCTATCTCCCTCACTTTCCATTGACTTACATTTTAAACTGGGTTTCAATTTACAACGGTTTCGATTTACAACCATTCCTTCTGGAACCTAACCCCGGCGTAAACTGAGGGCTACCTGTACTGTGAACTCTTGCACATGCTCAGTAGAAGTTGGTGACTCAAAAAGTGTAAATATACTGCACATTTTGTAAATGGAAGTTGTTTTATTTTTATTTTTATTGAGGTTCTTTTTCAAACAAACAGTTGGTAATTGTCATTACACATTATAAAGGAAAATAGATTGTTACAATGCGGGTTACTAAAAGAAATCGCCCAAGTATACAATACAGTTAAATGGTAAATCACACATTAAATGCAGACATTAAACATTGTTCAAGCGTTACACCTGTCATAAGATTTATGCGGCCACTCTTGGACCACAAAGATGCTATTGTCATAAGGTAAGGCAGGTACATACTGGATTGACAGAGGCAAACATGGACATCAAATAAAGAACCTCTTTTTTTTTTCCCCCTGTTTAGAACTATAGATAACAAGATATTTAATGAAACTATTATATAGTAGACTAAAGTGTTCAACCCCAAATAAAACATAGAAAGGCCCTCTCGGGTCTGGAAAAACATTGTAGGGATAGGGGTTGTTGTAAGTATAGGTACACAGGGTTTAGGATGCGGCATAGGAGAGATAAGCCGCGCATTTAACCCACCTAGAATAGGAGGTTTATTATAGAAGGGGGGGGGAGGGGATAAGTTTAATTGTTATAGAAAGAGTATGTAGCCTAGGGGCTGGGAGGCTCGCTGTGAGCTGGAGAGAAGATGAGTAAATTAATGAAGTAGACAGTAAATACTATGTAGAAAGGCTCTAGTATCACCGGGCTATATAATCATATATACAGTCACGTGGACATATTAGCTAACCAGGGGAAACCAAAAGTGAACTAGCTATATAGTGATTTCGTGGGCACATTGGGTGCTAGTGGGTACACAAAAAAGGGACTAATTCTTGTCGGGTTAACATTATCTGATATGATAGAGTCTAGGAAGCTAATAACCTTGACGCACAGTGTGGTAAAGGAGATTGTAACCACTGGTAGCAGTGCAGGTCCAGCCTGCACTAATAACACTGTGAGGACCATTAAAGAGGGAGGAGGGTATTAACAAGAGAAAGGTGAGCAAATTAATAAATCAAGTAGATTCTATAAAGCAGTACCTGAACCTTCAATACTTATTATAATTAACTAAGTTATTGAGCCCTCCCATTTAGCTATTGATGAACAACTCTTTCTATGCCACTCAGGACATACTTGTTATGCCACAGGTATGTATAATACATTAGAGATAAACCACATATTTTCTAAGTTATCTTATAATTTAGGAGCAATAAAACATAATAGAATGCACATAAAATTGCCCCTGTCACATAAAACATTAACATGAAGGAATTAAACATGTAATAATAAGCTATGTAAATAAAATATGAAGAAATATGATACGCTATTTATGTTAATAGTGAGATAGCTATGCTTAAAACTATAATATAAGGTGTCATGCATACTTCAAGTGCGGCCTGGTGTTCCCTCAATATATAGCGCAGCGCTTCCAGAAACTGATTAGATGCTGACATGTTGAGTTTAGATATCCAGCTTCTAGGCAGGTATAAAAGAAGTGGTGTAGGTTATGGGTTTCAGTGTATACCCCAAGGGATTTGTGTAGCATCACTGCCATAAAGGTGTAAAGATGGTCGCCCGTTATGAGCTGCCGAAGCAGGCCTCCAGTCTCAGCTAGACAAAAATCTCACCTGATGCCAGAGTTGACTCACATTAAAAGTGTGATATGAATCCTAACAGTCATTAAAGGGCTCCATAAAGTTTAGTTGAGTTAGAGACATATTTCAAAGTCCTCTATAGAGACATTAGTTCAGGAGCAATATGAAAGTGCGTCCATGCTTGTGTACTGTTGGCTCCGCCCCCAATGGAAGTTGTTTTAAATTGCATGTGCTATCATGACAGTTTAATTTTGACTTGTGTCCCTTTAACCTTTGTAACCCTTCTATTCTCATCCATTAGAAGGGAATGTGGAGCACATTTCATGACTTTCCTGAGAATTTCAAATCCAAAGTCATTCCTGAACCACTGAAAATTAATAAAATAAATGTGGTTGTTGTGTGGTCTTTGCACCAATATCCTTTTCTCTTGATTTTTGAATGTTCATTCAGTCTTTTTTTAAGTGCTTGTGCATGTTCATTTCACATATTAATGCATACTATTGTTTCTTGGTTTAGACCATGACATTTTTGGACACCACACCACTAAAATACAGGGCACAATTTATCAGTGACTTGCTCCCGCAACAATTTTTTCCGCCTGAATTGGCTGAGTTTCTATATTGTTTTGATAAAAACCAGCTGCCTACATTACTGAACTCATGATCAAGAATGCTCGTTCAAGTTTACAAATGTAGTACTGTAGGCAGCCATGGTCATGAACTAGTTTGTAATTAGCATGCATGGAGGTGTGTTCCCTATAAAAACAAGTTCATGAAGTTGCAATCTCATTTAAGGGTCTCTTAGAAGGATACAAAGCAGCAAGGCGGAGGGGGGGGGTCACGATATACAGCTTAAAAAAGCTACAATCTTGTTAAAAAATATATTTTAAGTATTTTGCATAGAAACTCACAGTCATCATCTTGTTTACTTACAATCAAATATAAAAAATGAAATATAAGAATATTCCATTTGTAGATGTTGGGATCTTGAAGTGACATTTTCTGCTGATCCCCTTAGCTGTACAATTTATTATGTAGTCAACACATCTACATATGTATATGTCCCTATACATATGTAAATGTATGCACCATTGACTGTATACAGCCTCTCCAATAGAGATGAATGAAGGCTTAATGAATCATTCCCATGTATGTTTATAAACCTATAGAATGTATTATGTGCCCATATCATTGTGTTTAAAATATGTGCAAGAGCATAAACTGTCTGGAAAATAGCTGTGAAATAAGAGTTAAAGATGTCAAAAAAAGGGTTCCTCAAGTGTCTTCAGATGCCGAATTAGCAAAGCTAAACATTTTATAGAAAAGCTGACCTGAAAGTATATTGTGATTTCTCAGATCTTTTTGGCTCCATAGGGTAAATAAGACTTTTATCAAGGATCCAAAAAGCTGTTTGTGAGTGCAATAATCAGCTGAAATCTTGCTTAGTAGCCTTTTCGGGGCAAGAAAGAGCCATGAACACAGCTTCCGATAAAATTTGATAGAGGTCATAATTAGAAAACTGTTCATTCTTGTTTATTTGTAATTTGAATGACGTAACCAATTCCCAATTCTAATGGCCATATAGAAGAAAGCCAAAAAAGTTCATAAGGCAAGTTCTTGCACAGAAATCTCAAATTAGTTGGAATGAAGATCAAATGTAGATTGCTAAAATTGTGCCTCTGCTCTCTGCACCAGAAATAAATCTATACTTCCATGGGACTCTCATTTAGGAAAATATGAAATTTTTGCATCTTTATGGAAAAAACATTTTTGCAGAGACCCATGCCAAGGTTATGTGTTTACTTCAGTATACAGTAACTATGTTTGTGTACAGCTTGTGTGCATGGCTTATCGCACAGAGAGACGCCTGGACTTTCTTGCAGCTCCAGAACAGAATTCACATACAAATGATTGTGTTGTAGTTCCATCTTGCGAAGATAATATTTTTGCCTTATCTCTACATATTACTGTCACTTCACAGGAAATACCTATCACTTTGTTTATCCGTCTAGATTAGAAGTTTAATTACTGTGAGGCGTCTGGTGTGCAGAGTCCAGCACAAGACAATTTGCTTGTTTTTAGTTCCTTGACTGCGATTGTGGGAAAGTACTAACTATGTTGATTTACCTGATCTGAAGCTCAGGGCCGGAGCAAAGTGATTAATGATGATTTATTGCCAACAAATTCAAGTCATTTCACTTCCACCCGCTGCAGTCTTTTGTTCATTTTACACAACAAAGTTTAATAGAAATAGAATTTTTTTTGTGTGAAAAGCAAGAAATGGCTATTGCATGTTGACTCTTTCACTGCTAGTTTGCAACATATTTTCTTTTTTTTATTAACAAATACATCTATGGTATATCCAGTAAACATAAGGTTATCACTATCTTAGACACTGGCAGTGAAGCCATAATTTAAGAAGTCTGTGAAGCTATCTAATAAATATTTTCCATTTGTTAGATCTATTCCAGTCAATCTAAACTCTCTTTTAAAGTGCCCCACATGTTTTTTTTTTTTGCAAACTTTTCAAATACATTTATTGTATATTCACATATTTGCAAGCACTTTTGCAAGATTTTTGGACTTCATATTTAACTGCCTTAACCTTTTGAAAACCAATGTTGGCCTGGTTTGATTGCACACTGTGGACTAGGTTACTAGTTGCGCTTGAGCGATAAGGGGTTTATTGTGGGTGTTTGTGCGCGTCTGAAGTAACGCGCGTATTACAAGTTGAAAGTAAATGTGTTCGCTCGAGCTAAATTGAATTTAATGCTCTGGTTAACTATTACGCTTGAATAAAAAGTTGCACAAAAAACATAAAAAATACATTTAAATGTACAGTTACACTCATAAAAAACACTATCTAATAAAAAAAATATTTTAAAAAATGCACAAAATGTTAAAAGGGCTCAGAGATCAGGGGCGCGATCCGATATACGGCGTAGTTTGCGGCGCAAGCGAGAGAACCCCCGCCGCCCGTAGTTTCAGCTCGCAACTCGAGCTATCCTATAAACTCCGCCGGCAGTTGCTAAAGTGCCGTAAGTCGGATAAACCAGCGATGTCCAGAAATCTGCGTAAGTACAAATTTCTGGAGTCGCCAGTGACTTACGGCACTTTAGAAACTGCTGGCGCCTACAAAACCTGACTAAAGTCTAAATCTCCCGTACTGTCTAACACGCCTCCCCCAAGTAAGCCCGACACGTCTAACCCTCTATCCGCTATCCCCCCTCACTATCCTAACAATAAAAAATGTATTAACCCCTAAACCGCCGCTCCCAGACCCTGCCGCCACCTAATAAAGTTATTAACCCCTAAACCGCCGCTCCCGGACCACGCCGCCAGCTATATTAAATCTATAACCCCCTAAAGTGAGCCCTAACCCCGCCGCCATCTATGTTACCTACCCCCTAATGTGAGCTCCTACCCCGCCGCCAGCTATATTAAACTATATTAACCAGTATCTAATCCCCCTACCCGGCTGCCAGCTATATTATCTATATTAACCCCTAATCTAATCCCCCTAAAATAATTATCTCTATTACCAGCCCTTAAAAGGGCCTTTTGCGGGGCTTTGCCCCAAAGTAAACAGCTCTTTTGCCCTATAACCTGCCCTCCCTACACCGCCGCCACCTATATTAATAGTATTAACCCCTAATGTAAGCCCCTTACACCGCCGCCATCTATATTTAAATTATTAACCCCTAATTTAATCTACCTACCCCGCCGCCAGCTATATTATCTATATTAACCCTAAGTATATTATAAGTAATATAGTTATTATATTATATATATTAACTATATTAACCCTAATTATATTAGGGTTAATATAGTTAATATAGTTACTATAGTATTTATATTAACTCTATCTAACCCTAACACCCCTAACTAAATTCTTATTAAATAAATCTAATTCATATTATAAACTAAAATATTCCTATTTAAATCTAAATACTTACCTATAAAATAAACCCTAAGATAGCTACAATATAATTAATAATTACATTGTAGCTATGTTAGGGTTTATATTTATTTTACAGGTAAATTGTTAATTATTTTAACTAGGTATAATAGCTATTAAATAGTTATTAACTATTTAATAGCTACCTAGTTAAATAATTACCCAATTACCTGTAAAATAAATGCTAGCCTAAGTTACAAATACACCTACACTATCAATAAATTAAATAAACTACAAATATCTATCTAAAAATACAATTAAATAAACTAAACTAAATTACAAAAAAAAACAAACACTAAATTACAAAAAAAAAAAGATTACAGCAATTTTAAGCTAATTACACCTATTCTAAGCCCCCTAATAAAATAATAAAGCCCCCCAAAATAAAAAATTCCCTACCCTATTCTAAATTATAAAATACCCAGCTCTGTACCAGCCCTTAAAAGGGCTTTTTGCAGAGAATTTACCCCAAGTTAACAGCTCTTTTGCCTGTAAAATAAAGAACACAACACCCCCCTCCAACATTACAACCCACCACCCACATACCCCTATTCTAAACCCACCCAAACCCCCCTTAAAAAAACCTAACACTACCCCCCTGAAGATCTCCCTACCTTGCCTTCTCCCAACCGGACTGAACTCCTCATCCGATCCGGGCGATGTCTTTATCCAAGTGGCAAAGAAGAAGTCTTCATCCCGGCGATGTCTTTATCCAAGTGGCAGCAAAGTCTTCTTCCATCCGGCGGCATCTTCCATCAAGCGACATCTTCAATCTTCTTTCTTCGCTCCTCTGACGCGGAGCATCCATCCTGGCCGATGACTGAATGATGAATGAGGTACCTTTAAATGACGTCATCCAAGATGGCGTCCGTCGAATTCCGATTGGCTGATAGGATCAGCCAATCGGAATTAAGGTAGGAAAAATCTGATTGGCTGATTGAATCAGCCAATCAGATTCAAGTTCAATCCGATTGGCTGAACCAATCAGCCAATCAGATTGAGCTCGCATTCTATTGGCTGTTCCGATCAGCCAATAGAATGCGAGCTCAATCTGATTGGCTGATTCAATCAGCCAATCAGATTTTTCCTACCTTAATTCCGATTTTTCTTTTTGTAATTTAGTTTTTTTTTTTTTTTTGTAATTTAGTTTAGTTTATTTAATTGTATTTTTAGATAGATATTTGTAGTTTATTTAATTTATTGATAGTGTAGGTGTATTTGTAACTTAGGTTAGGATTTATTTTACAGGTAATTGGGTAATTATTTTAACTAGGTAGCTATTAAATAGTTAATAACTATTTAATAGCTATTATACCTAGTTACAATAATTAACAATTTACCTGTAAAATAAATATAAACCCTAACATAGCTACAATGTAATTATTAATTATATTGTAGCTATCTTAGGGTTTATTTTATAGGTAAGTATTTAGATTTAAATAGGAATATTTTAGTTTATAATATGAATTAGATTTATTTAATAAGAATTTAGTTAGGGGTGTTAGGGTTAGATAGAGTTAATA
>NC_069499.1:283439622-283549622 GCF_027579735.1 Bombina bombina
TAAGGTAGCCTTTCTAACATTTTCTATGCTCTGTTGAATCGCTTCAACAAGGTCCTCCCTGCCCAGGCTGTCTCTCCACTTGTTCCCTAGCAAGGTCAGATTTTTGGATTCAGTTGGATTTAGCAAAGTTTTATATATCCCTGAAATGGTGAAGTTACCCATTCGGAATGAGGTTAGTGATGCACCAAATGCATGTTGCTCCCAAAATTGTGGGTCATCCCTGATCAGTTGGGTGACATAATGACGCATTTGGAGGTAAGCATAGAAGTGGGTTCTCGGCAGTCCGTATTGGGTCTGCAATTCAACAAATGACTTTACACATTTCCTTGAGAGGTCTAGAGCATCTCCCACGAGGTTCAGTCCCTTGCCCTCCCATATGACAAATGGAGAGGGGTCCATCCCGGGAGGGAAGTTAGTATTGTTCCTCAACGGAATCATTCTTGAGGACACGCACCGTCGATTTAGATGGCCGAGGGCATCCTCAACACATCCTTGAATAAGGTACTCTCCCGTATCCCCATTGGGATGCTGTTAAATGTGGCATAAGGTAAAAATGACAAGTCTAGCGCCTCTAGGGCGTGATTCTCTAAGTCTCCGTCTTTAGCTGCCAATCCAGCATGAGACGATTGAGTGCCGCCCAGTTGTACAGTTTAAGATTGGGCAGGCCCAGGCCACCCTGTAGGGGATGAGCGTATAGTTTCGTAAGTGCTATCCTAGGCTTACCGCCTCGCCATAAGAAGTTCGATAGAGCCCGGGTGTATAACATCATGTCCTTCTTAGTGATTAAGAAAGTTACCATTAGGAGGGGGTACAGGATTCGTGGCAATATTACCATTTTTATCAGGTGTACTCATCCTGTGAGGGAAATTGGTAGATTCTTCCAGCCCTCCAGAGTCCGTTCTATATCCCGACACACTTTCGCAATATTAGATTGGTAAAGAGTTTGGGTGTTGGTAGACAATTGGATACCCAGGTAGGTCATGGTGGGTTGGGCCTCCTGAAAAGGATATGTCACTGATTGGACTTGATGTTTTCGTAGCCACAAGATCTCCGATTTGGTTTCATTTATTCTGTAGCCCGAAAAGGCCCCAAACGCCCCAATTGTTGCCAGAATCTTAGGGACATATTTTGCTGGATGCTCTATAAATAGCAGCATATCATCTGCGTAGAGTGCGAGGTGCAATCTTGTTTCCCCTATCGCGATACCCGTATATACCTTGCGTAGCTTAACAGCCAAGGGCTCAAGGGCTATATTAAAAAGGAGGGGCGAGAGGGGACATCCCTGACGGGAGCCCCTCTGTAGGATGATGCGTGGGGAGAACAGACCATTGGCCATGACATGGATCCATGGTGCTGAGTAGATGTTACCCACGTAATGAAGAAACGAGCCAGAGAAGCCAAAGCGTCGCAGCACGTCGAGAAGATGACTCCATTCCACTCTGTCAAAGGCCTTCTCTGCGTCCAAGGACAGCAGGAAGGCCTCCGATTCCCCCCTAGCACTCCGGGTCTCAGGTCCGGTCGTAAAGTGTGCCATTGCATGTAGCACCCTTCGCACGTTTGTCACCGAAGTTCTGTGGCACATGAATCCAGTTTGGTCTGGGTGAATAATGTCTGTCAGGATTACTTTCAATCTATCGGTCAAGATTTTCATTAATATCTTGTAATCCGAATTTAGGAGGGAGATGGGGCGGTAGGATTCGGGTAGGCCAGGGTCTTTCCCAGGCTTCGGAATCAAAGCCACATGTGCCATTGTAAACGCTTTAGGGGGGGACAATAGGTCTTTGTAATATAAGTTAAATAGTTTGGTTAGAGTGGGCGTGACTTGAGACTTTAAAAGTTTGAAGAATTCAATGGGTAAGCTGTCCGGGCCTGCAGTCTTCCCGTTGGACATTGAGGAAATAGTTTTCAAGATTTCCTCTGAGGATATTGGGGAGTTAAGGACCGCAAGCTGCTCGTCTTTAATTTTTGGCAAATCTATGTCTCTCCAGAAAGTCTCAATAGACTCCTGAGGAGGCAGCTGTTGACTAGCATATAGAGTGGAGTAGTATTTCGCCAAAGCTTCCACTATGGATTCTGGAGTTTTGTGGGTTTTACCACGGTAGGAGATGGCTGCAATCGGTTTGCGCGCCGTCCGCCGATTTTAGTAAGGTAAACATCCTGTAAGGACTGGCAGGGATTGCTGCAATATTCTTGATAAGAATCTGTCAGGGCTTCTTGCAGACTCTGCAGCTTCGCCTGCGCTTTTTTCCGTAGTGCCGCCACGTATGAGATAATATCCCCAGTCAGGACTTCTTTTGCTGCATTCCAGAACAACTCTGGATTGTCCCGATGCGCGGAGTTGTCCGTGTAGTAGTCGTTCCACGCATGGGTTAGATGCTTTGAAAAAGCATCAGAGGTATACAGATACCCCGGGAATCTGAGCGTGTGTTTGTTGGAGACCATGGCTCCAACCGTTATTACCAGTTCGACCGGCGCATGGTCAGAGACCACTACATTGTGAATCTTAGTTTTGGTCACCCGCGAGACGAGGTTAGAAGCGATCAAAAAGAGGTCTATACGCGACAGCGTTGGCGTGGCCCTAGATATGCAAGTGAAGTCTTTGCTTTCAGAATTTCGCAGCCTCCATACATCCACAAGTTGTAAGGAGCTCGATAGTCGAGAGAATATCTTCCGCTCAAAAGTGCCCTTACCTCCAGGCCTTCTCCCCTCCCCCAGGCGTTCCAGGTCCCACATCCTGTCACAGGCGGGGTTCGGAGCCAGATTAAAGTCTCCTCCTAGCACAATATCTAGGCCCAGATAAGGAGCAAGTGTTTGAATGAGTCTTGTCCAGAAAGCTGTGGATTTCCCGTTTGGGGCATATATGTTACATATCACTAGTATTTTTTGGTGCATTCTGACCTTGACCACTAGAAATCTCCCTTCTGTGTCTTTATGTGTGTTTAGAATCTCGATATTTTCCCTTTTCCCAAAAAGAATTGCTATGCCTCTACTGGAGTTAGTGTAAGAAACGTGTTCCACCTGTCCCACCCAGTCCCTTCTAAGCTTTTCGTGTTCCACCTCAGAGAGGTGTGTCTCCTGTAGTAGTGCGATGTCTGTCCCTAAACGTCTTAAATGAGTCAGTATGGTGCTTCTCTTAGTGGGGGAGTTAATCCCTCCAACGTTCCAGGTTATAAACCTTACCGCCATTTAAATGTCCATGTGTGGATCCATATCAAGCCAGTCACCCGAGGGAGGGAGGGGAAGAGAGAAAGGAAGAGAGAGGGAAAAAAAAAAAAAAAAAAAAAACCCACATTCCCACTAGCCTTAGCCTGCTTGTGAGCACAACAGCATTCCTTATTTAAAGAAGATAACATGATAAGTTGCATATCACTCTGGGATGGAGATAACATTTTACATTCATATTGTCATGAGTATTTAAACTAAGGAGCTCTGGATACGCCACATCCAGATATAGAGTCAGTGTTCTATTCCCAAGAGGGCATGATACTAATTTGGGTGTTGTACAAAAGAAGTCTATTACGTACCAAAACAACATACAAACATAAACAAACTTGTAATACTTATTGAAGCCTGGATGAGATGTCAATGAGCTTAGCTGCTCCCTCAGACGGAGAGGAGGTGCCCCAATCAACTGGTTGAGACTATGGAGTCTAAAAACTGATGAGTGTAACGCCACCCTTTGTGACACCCCCGGTCCATCCCCGCGGGAGCAGTCTGGTACGAGGACCAATGTGACCAATACAGTAAGTGCTGCACAGATATATTTGCTAAAAAAAAACAATATCATAACAAACTTTCCCCCCTAACATGTGTAAATAACTCAACATTTTATCTTTCCAGAACTTGGAGGACCCCAATCAGGGTATTTTTTTAGAAAATTATTCTAACTCGTCCACCCCTTATCCCTCAGCCTGGGTCTGAACGGGGTGATCTAGGCGAATCTGCTCCGTCTCTGTTTCTCATGTTACCCAGGTACTCATTTGCTTCTCGTGGAGAATCAAAGAATTTTGGGCCAGAGGGGGTTAGCAGCTTTAGTCTAGCTGGGTACAGAAGATACACTTTTTCCCCCTTCCTGTTCAATTCAGAGCAAATTGGTGAGAACTCTTTACGTTTTCTCATTAACTCAGAGGAGTAATCCTGGAATATTAAAAGCCTGGAGCCTTCAAACAATACAGGGGAGGCTTTTCTGTACGCCCGCAGTATCTCCACCTTAAGCTGGAAATGTAGTAGCTTGGTCATGACCTGTCTGGGTTGGGTGTTACCTCTATCTGCCTGCCTCTCTGGGCCTACCCTGTGAGCCCTTTCTACACTGCCCTTGAACACAGTGGGGGTTAATTTAAGGAGCCTTGGTAAGGTGTCCTCTACAAAGCGGATAAGCTCTTTAGGTTTTATATTTTCAGGTATTCCCAGAATGCGCAAGTTATTGTGACGCAACCTATTTTCTAGGTCTTCAAGTCTCTGGTGCAGATTTATATTTTGCTTCAGTAAGACATCTAATTGTGCGTCGTGTGTTACTATAGTGTCCTCTATCCCAGACACCCTGTCCTCCATCTCAATGAACCTAACTGAGAATTGCTTCATTTCCCCAGTTAAATGATCAAGGCCCTTTTGGAGATTTTCTATCTTTGGGAGGAAGATGGAAGAGAGCTGCTGAACCACAGCATGCGTGTCCATAGAATTTGCAGAGGGCTCCTGCCCAACAGGGGGCACATCTTGTAGGTGGTCAGCAGCTCCCTTACCCCTGCTCATATTTTTGTTCTTACTCGACATCCTACCTCCTGTCAGAAATCTATCCATGTACCAGCACAATGTGATTTTGTAACTATACAAGCAGGCAATGAAAACAGTAAAGCACAATATGTACAATGGGTTGATAAACACAGATTTTTGTCTCTCAGCTGAAAGAGTTCACTCTTCAGATCCCCCACAACAAAAAATTTAGCCAGGAGTCAAACTTTCAAGGGATCATCAGTATTGCAGATGCTCCATGAACTGTGTGGTATTTCTGGGGTCAAAGAAGTGACAATCAAGGGTGAAATGAGAGGACTTATGCTGTAGGTTATCCTCAAAAGTCTCGCTTAGAGCTGAAGGGCCCTGGTCTTTCACTATCATTGATACTGTTCTCTAGGGGCAGTTAAAACGTCTCAGCCCAGTTCAGCACACAGTTTATGCAGGGTTGGTATTCGTTATTTGCTCCCTGTAGTGATGTCAGTGACCCTTAGCAACTTGGGTATAGATTGAGACACTGGGGCAAGGCACCCTCTAATCTAGGGAGTATAACGTGGGTGGCAAGGAGTAGGCAAGGGGTGGACAAACGTTCTATATCCTGAGCCCTCAGTACCAAGTCCGTATGAAAATGTCCCTCAGCAACCTAGATATGGTCAGTGTGAGGAGGTGAGTGCAGTACGTTACCCAGTCCTGTCTCGGCGCTCTTAGGTGAGGGTCCTTTCAGCGTGTTCTCAGAGAGGCACAATCCCCCTCTACCCTTAGCCGTTCACACCCGGCCGCGGCAAGAAGGGCAGTAGGAGTTCACTATATCCAGGTGCGTGCAGGGCAAGATGGCGCCCGGAACTATCGCGCCAGTGAAAGACAGCCACAGACGGGTGAGTCTGTGTGCCCCCGATGGCGGTCTATGTTGCCTCTTTCTCTCCACCGTCTGTAGGGTCTCCGCCGGTGAAGTGAGTCACTCTGTTGAATCACAGGAGCTATGCCTCTGGCTCACACTTAGCCCGCTCCCGATGATCAGGTACACGTGGGCATGAGGGGAGGCCGGTCTTTGTTGCCGTTACACTGGCGGGTGCTTATCCAGAGCAAGAGTCCCTGCGCCTGTGTTCCAGCCCTCTGTCCCGTTTCAAAACTGTGGTTAGGGACAGCCGCCCAGGCCAAGCGGTAGGTCTGCTATATACAAGTGCACCTTATGTGCTGGCAAGCTTGCGGTGGGGGTGGATGTAATCTGCCGATGCAAAAGTTGCCGGGTACCCTGTGTACCAAGGCTTGGGTGCATCTGGGCTTCAGGAGGGTGAGATTTTCCTGCAGTAGCTGTACAGGTGGCCCTCGTTTTACAACGGTTCAATTTACACCGTTTCAGAATAACAACCTTTTTTTTCCAGTCATGTGACTGTTATTGAAAAGCATTGAGAAGCAGTGCATTTATTAAAATAGCAAGTAGGTGGAGCTGTCGGCTTGTGTTGCAGCAAAGCCAATCAAGCTGAAATTAATCAATTTAACCACCAGACCTGAGCTATCAAGCAGATTTCAAAGGAGCAAGATCTTCCTGTCTATAAATCACTCCTGATTGGAAAGAACTGTTTGCATAAAAATGCAAGTGAAGTCTGTGTTGTGTGATTATTTTATTAGGTTTATAATGCTGTTTAGCAAATGTTTTTGTTCATTTCACTTAGTTTAATTATATATTCTGTGTTGTGTGAGTATTTTATTAGGTTTATAATGCTGTTTAGCATTTAAAGTCTTCATTTCAAAGCTTTAAAAATTATGTATTAGGTGTTACTTATGACAATTTTGAGAGGGGCCTGGAACCTAACTCCCTCACTTCCCATTGACTTACATTATAAACTGGGTTTCAATTTACAACGGTTTCGATTTACAACCATTCCTTCTGGAACCTAACCCCGGCGTAAACTGAGGGCTACCTGTATTTATATTAGGAAAAAAGTACTTATTAGAAGCTTTTTGCTCCGGAGCTTTCACTCCAAGCTGCTCTCTCCTTAGCCCGCCCACCGGAAGTCCTCAACCAAATTTTATTATAAAAAGAAATTTCTATTATCGAGCTGGCACCTTCACACTTAAAAAGCATATATCCGGCCTTTTCGGATCTCTGCTGGAGGGGATGTAAACAAAAAGGATCAATGCTGCACATGTGGTGGAGCTGTCCTATCATAGAACCTTACTGGAAAGAGATTGAGAGTTTTCTACAACAACTACTAAGCCCTGCATTCACCTTATCTCCCAAAATAGCCCTACTAAACTCACTCCCTAGTGACATCTGTAAACTTAGACAGAGGGTACTCCAGTTCGCCTTAAATTCAGCTAAATCATTAATAGCAAAGAAATGGAAACTGCCTGTATTCCCCTCACCAATTGAGTGGTTGGGGCATGTGGAGGATACCCTAATTTTGGAAGAATATGGGTACTATAAATCCCCAAAAAAGGAGGTTTTTCTAGATATTAAGATGTACTGGGAACTAACTAAATCTAAATATCTACATACACATAATGCTCCACCAAACACCAGCCCTGGCTCGTGACATGACACTATGTATTGTGTTCTGCACATATCAATGTAGCATGTAAACAGCACTTAGAGAGACAGGAATGTATACAATTAAGCACGTTAAAAGGAACCTGACTACTGTATTGTTGTAAGTTAAGTTGTTATTTTGTTAAATTGTTTGATTGTTAATCTACTTTTGAAATTTAAAAAAAGAAATTTCTAAAAAAAACACTGCAAGAGAACTCCAAGGCCCAGTTGCATTTGTTGGGCCGCCCTCCAGGGCCTGGTCACACATGCAAATATTGAGACTTTGATATTTCTGCCCCAATAATATACAATATTTAGGCATCTATATTTATTTATAAATCCATTATAGCCCTTACCATTCAAACACCTTGTCCTATACCATATATCTTTTAGCCTTTATAACTTTTTTATTAATATTTCTATGAATCTTTTATTAGATAGTGTATATATGAATGTAACACTTTATTGTAATGTATTTATGTTGTGTTTGTTGTAACTTTTTATTTAGTCCTAACTCTTTACGCGAGGACTTCAGTCGCGCTAACCTGACTAGCGCAAATTTAGTTTGCGATCAAGCAGTCGCGTTTACTTTCAACTTGTAATATGAGCAAAAGTTAAAGTGAAAGTCAACCATAGCATTTTTGAAACGCTAGGGTTGACTGTTGAAACAAATAAAGGGCACTTTCATTCATGAAGTATAATATACTTCATGCAGAACACGCCTTTATTCGTTTCAACCGTTCGCCGTTCTTAGCTGCTATGGCAGCCCACAGCTCAAAATTTGATTTGCTAAGAGGTGACGTTTTCACCTCTTAGCATATAGCCGTGTGTTAAATCCGGCTCCCATGGGCGCCAAACCAGATTTACCGCATGTGTATTGGCTAAGAGGGCTGCCGTAGCACTTTCTGCATGAAGTATCTTATACTTCATGAATGAAAGTGCCCTTTATTTGTTTCAACAGTCAACCCTAGCGTTAAAAAATGCTGTGGTTGACTTGCAATATTGCGCCCATGCTAGCAAAAGAGCGCCACTCTAATATAGCCCTCTGTGTGTATTTTGTAATAAGTCCTGTTTGCATGGGTTACTTTAATTTATTTACATTTTTAAATATCAACCAATAGAAATGACCATTAATCCTATTAATTGGAAAATTCAAATTGGTCAATAGAATTAGCTTTTAACTTATTAACCTAATGGAACCTTTAATAAGAATCGCTATGTATCTTAATGGCTGATTTAAAAAATATCATCAAGCTGCATTTAAAACTTGATTAAAAATATGTATCAAGCTGCATTTGCAGCTTTTGAGGCTTTGGGGTGCGGTCTCAGATGAGCGAGTCTGCAATCACAAATCTAGGAGGCAGAAATTGCTTCTTTATCCGCCAGTTCAGATGCCATGAGATAAATCCCTCTGGCACACGCTTCTTTGGGGTGCGTGACATGCCATGTTGTCACACAACTTGTTGTGGGAGATCAGGGGGTTGCATTGCACAAGAGAGCTCTTTTGTTACTTCTAATAGAAAATATAATCTTCTTTGTACAATGTAGACCACACTAAACTACTAAATTAATAAATGGAAATATTGCCCCTCGTACCTACATAAAATGGTATTCAGATAGTTTATGAGCGGTCAGGATGAATTTAGATTGCAATAGGTTAATCTCACAAATGTAAATGAGCATTTCCTTTATACACTAAACAAAAGGGTTAATTCAAAATAACTTTACTGTAGCCTTAAATGAACATGAAACACAAAATTTTTCTTCCATGGATTTTACAAAAACGTCCTAATTTACTTGTATTATTAAATTGTCTTTGTTCTGCAGTTATCTTTGTTGAAAAGAAGCAACATAAGATCAGGAGCGTGCACGTGTCAGCAGCACTATATAGCATCAGTTTTGTAATAATGTTATTCATTTGCAAAAGCACTAAATGGCAGCACTACTCTTCAACAGAGAGTACCATAGAAAGGATGCAAATTTTATAATAGAAGTAAACTGGAAACAGAATCTTTTTGGGTTTCATATCCCTTTAAGAGGTGTGAAAGGGTTATTGTATATGCCAGTTTTGTGTGGTTTCGCTTCCCAGTTTGTTTGGCTTCCCGGTTTGTGTGACTTCACATTATGGATTGTGATCACTTGAAAAACACACTGACCAATTTATCCGGAAAGCAAAAAGTAATTTCGGGAGCACCAATGTAATACTCAGCTCTCTGAGCAAGTGTGGCGTTTGGATCCTGATCCTATAGTCACACTTAGCATATGTGTGTATGCCAATTAAACAGTAATAATTGCACATTTACATTTTTACCTTTCTATCTCTTAAATTTAACCAAAGCTTCAAATAAATCTGCCCAGCAGACCAACCAAGAGCTGCTTACATGAATTAGGTTATTGTATTGCTGACACTGTTAAGGTAAGTTTTGTCATGTGCATAAGGATAGCCACTCTTTCAGAGCTAAAATCCATCTATCCCATGGTCTTAAACCCCACTGCTGACACTAATCCAGCTGGTCATGCTGCTCTGCCCGGCACAGAAAAGAGAAACGCCTTTGGCAAAGCCTTGCTGTTTAGCAGACTCTTCCTTATCCCTAAAACAGATGTTGTAATTGCTTGTGCTTTAGAATAAGTGTTGCTTGTAGTATAGTTTTTATTCTGAATCTGTTTTTTGTGTGCTTGTATTTTATTTCTTTAGTCCCCTGCAGGGTTTTCAGACCAGAGAAGGATGGTTGTGATTTGGCGTTGCGTGTATCTGAGCTTTTTGTGTGGAATTTATCCAGTTGGAGGCTGCATGGTCATGTGGTGAAAGCTCAGGCTGCATTCTCTGTGGGATCACATCTTCCATGTCCTGGGCAAAGGAAGCTGCATGAGAAATACTAAACTGTGCAGCCTCCATCTCTGAGATATTGTGTGTGCATCACTTGACATCTCTGCTAAACAGAAACATGTGCACAGGCTGCAAGAACCAGTGCACTCTTAACCACTTAATGTCAGAGGCCTTTATGTTCTGGTCTATCACTGTTTTCCAGCAATGAATGGGATTTCCAACCCATGTTCTATCGAACATTAATAATGTACAATGATTAAAATTAATATTTGTATTAGTTATGTATTTTTATGTTGATGTGCTTGGCTGCTATTGAACAAGGGTATAGTGGAAGTTTTGGTAACATGGGCCTATTTCTGTAAACAGCTACCTGAATTTAAATTACATGCAGAAATATATTTATTTTTTTCACTTTCACACATAAGGCTAAATTACAAGTGGCGTCTAACTTGCTCGCATTTTACAAGTTGAAAGTAAATGGGTGTGCTCGAGTGCAAACAGAATTAACGCTCGTCTGGTTATTGCAACTGAAGACCTAGTTTAAGGGTTAAAAAATGTGCACAAAACAGAACATAAATACATTAACATAAACTATTACACTAATATATACTCTTTCTGATAAAATAAATATTCACATAAATATAAATATTTTTTAAAGGGTTAAAAGGTATATGGTATATGACAAGATATTTGGAATTGGAAAGGGATATAATGTGTGTATATACACACACACACATATATATACAGTATATATACAGGGAGTGCAGAATTATTAGGCAAATTAGTATTTTGACCACATCATCCTCTTTATGCATGTTGTCTTACTCCAAGCTGTATAGGCTTGAAAGCCTACTACCAATTAAGCATATTAGGTGATGTGCATCTCTGTAATGAGAAGGGGTGTGGTCTAATGACATCAACACCCTATATCAGGTGTGCATAATTATTAGGCAACTTCCTTTCCTTTGGCAAAATGGGTCAAAAGAAGGACTTGACAGGCTCAGAAAAGTCAAAAATAGTGAGATATCTTGCAGAGGGATGCAGCACTCTTAAAATTGCAAAGCTTCTGAAGCGTGATCATTGAACAATCAAGCGTTTCATTCAAAATAGTCAACAGGGTCGCAAGAAGCGTGTGGAAAAACCAAGGCGCAAAATAACTGCCCATGAACTGAGAAAAGTCAAGCGTGCAGCTGCCAAGATGCCACTTGCCACCAGTTTGGCCATATTTCAGAGCTGCAACATCACTGAAGTGCCCAAAAGCACAAGGTGTGCAATACTCAGAGACATGGCCAAGGTAAGAAAGGCTGAAAGACGACCACCACTGAACAAGACACACAAGCTGAAACGTCAAGACTGGGCCAAGAAATATCTCAAGACTGATTTTTCTAAGGTTTTATGGACTGATGAAATGAGAGTGAGTCTTGATGGGCCAGATGGATGGGCCCGTGGCTGGATTGGTAAAGGGTAGAGAGCTCCAGTCCGACTCAGACGCCAGCAAGGTGGAGGTGGAGTACTGGTTTGGGCTGGTATCATCAAAGATGAGCTTGTGGGGCCTTTTCGAGTTGAGGATGGAGTCAAGCTCAACTCCCAGTCCTACTGCCAGTTTCTGGAAGACACCTTCTTCAAGCAGTGGTACAGGAAGAAGTCTGCATCCTTCAAGAAAAACATGATTTTCATGCAGGACAATGCTCCATCACACGCGTCCAAGTACTCCACAGCGTGGCTGGCAAGAAAGGATATAAAAGAAGAAAATCTAATGACATGGCCTCCTTGTTCACCTGATCTGAACCCCATTGAGAACCTGTGGTCCATCATCAAATGCGAGATTTACAAGGAGGGAAAACAGTACACCTCTCTGAACAGTGTCTGGGAGGCTGTGGTTGCTGCTGCACGCAATGTTGATGGTGAACAGATCAAAACACTGACAGAATCCATGGATGGCAGGCTTTTGAGTGTCCTTGCAAAGAAAGGTGGCTATATTGGTCACTGATTTGTTTTTGTTTTGTTTTTGAATGTCAGAAATGTATATTTGTGAATGTTGAGATGTTATATTGGTTTCACTGGTAAAAATAAATAATTGAAATGGGTATATATTTGTTTTTTGTTAAGTTGCCTAATAATTATGCACAGTAATAGTCACCTGCACACACAGATATCCCACTAAAATAGCTATAACTAAAAACAAACTAAAAACTACTTCCAAAACTATTCAGCTTTGATATTAATGAGTTTTTTGGGTTCATTGAGAACATGGTTGTTGTTCAATAATAAAATTAATCCTCAAAAATACAACTTGCCTAATAACTTGCCTAATAATTCTGCACTCCCTGTATATATATATATATATATATATATATATATATATATATATATATATATATATTTATGATGTAAATATGTGTATGGGTATATATATATGTGTATATATGTATATATACTATATACATATATACACATATATATATACCCATACACATATTTACATCATAAATATATATATATATGTGTATATAAATATGTGTGTGTTTATATATGTGTATACCTACACATATATGCACATATATAAACACTTTGGAGCCCTTCCATTCAAATACCTTAAAACTTGAAAAATAAACTTTAATATTTAATATTGTGTTTAAGTGTGTTTATAGTGTACATATTTTATATTTCAATGTTCTTCACTTAGAAGAAAATGTTCTTTGTATTTTAAATAGATAATTCTAAATATATATCTGTATATATCTATACCTGTATATAACTAGGTATAGTTATATGTTTTTACAAAAAAATTATCATATATATATATATATATATATATATATATATATATATATATATATATATATATAAAGAGACAAAGTGCACTCCTAACTTGCAGAACCAGGCCTTGGGTGCAGCAAAAGAGATATCAAATATGAGCAGAAGGAAGCGCACTCCAAAGGGCTTGTATTTAAATATTCACCTTTATTGTGAACGTTTTCGAGCTTATGCAGCTCGTCCTCAGACAGGCAAGATATGAACAGTTACACTTACCACCACCGTGACTAAATACCCATCCTACTACTACGTCACATTCTACACGTTGGACACACCCCCAAGTGGGGAGGTGTCGGCCGTGTCAGTGCGGCGAAGAAATAGGAACCCAAGTGACATAAAACATTACATTAAAAGCAAGTCAACTGTTAATGATAGATACAAAGCAGGATATGGCACATAGTAATACAAATATAAAGCGGCAAGTGAACTGCCGTAATCGTGTCACCATGGTGACAATACGACAAACTCATCCATTGGATAATGCCCTAAAGCCAATCAGAGCTAAGTATAACAAAATAAGCTGTCAAAACTTAAGCTGTAAGAGTTGCCGTAAACAACTAAATAAAACAAGCAATCATACTATGTGTGATCGTTTCGCTGAGAGAGCTCAGAACTGTAAAGCGGGTGAAGATCAACCCGAAAACACCATAACCACAGAGAAATTCTGTACACTCACACAGCCGACGGTCACCATAGTAACCACCAAACAAAGGCGGTAATGAATAACATTAAAGGCCAATAGGAGAGAGAGCAATATAGTAGAAAGAAGACGGTAAATAGGGGAATGCTAGTCACTCAGCTAATACACCAACGTCAGTGTGTGGGGGTTCAGACCGAACATTAAAAAGGACAAACATCGTCCTTTGCCTAGTTCGCACAAAACAAACAGTTTGAACGCACACATGACTGACGGACTGGGGAAGATGAAAAAGTACCACCAAGGGATAAAGGTAACTATGAGTACCATTCAGAGACCAGAGAGAAAAGAGTAAACAGAACCATAAGACTGGTATTGAAAGTAAGCCATTATAGAGAGACAGAAGTTGAGCATGCAAGATAGAAATGTCATTAAGGCAACATAACAGAGAAAAGCAAGCAAGAGGAAAGAACCATATATAATGGATGGTGACTCTCAGTAGGCATGATAAATAGATTATGGCTCTCTATAGGGCATATTGGTGTATCTAAAGAAACACCTGCCAATCAAGGAATGCATTGAGTCCCTTAGGTGTAACGGTTTCCAGCTTGTACATCCAACGGGACTCCCTCTGTAGTAGTAATTTGTTGCGATCACCTCCCCTACTCAGGGGTGGAATGTGATCTATTATGGTGTATTTCAGATCGGAAACCCTGTGCTGGCAATCCACGAAGTGCCGTGCTACCGGCTGTTCAGATTCTCCTCGTTTGAGGGCAGTCCGAATGGCGAGCAGTGATTTGCCATCCGCGTTCTCAAATCATCAGAGGGGTCTGAGCCCCCACACACTGACGTTGGTGTATTAGCTGAGTGACTAGCATTCGCCGATTTACCATCTTCTTTCTACTATATTGCTCTCTCTCCTATTGGCCTTTAATGTTATTCATTACCGCCTTTGTTTGATGGTTACTATGGTGACCGTCGGCTGTGTGAGTGTACAGAATTTCTCTGTGGTTATGGTGTTTTCGGGTTGATCTTCACCCGCTTTACAGTTCTGAGCTCTCTCAGCGAAACGATCACACATAGTATGATTGCTTGTTTTATTTCGTTGTTTACGGCAACTCTTACAGCTTAAGTTTTGACAGCTTATTTTGTTATACTTAGCTCTGATTGGCTTTAGGGCATTATCCAATGGATGAGTTTGTCGTATTGTCACCCTGGTGACACGATTACGGCAGTTCACTTGCCGCTTTATATTTGTATTACTATGTGTCATATCCTGCTTTGTATCTATCATTAACAGTTGACTTGCTTTTAATGTAATGTTTTATGTCACTTGGGTTCCTATTTCTTCGCCGCACTGACACGGCCGACACCTCCCCACTTGGGGGTGTGTCCAACGTGTAGAATGTGACGTAGTAGTAGGATGGGTATTTAGTCACGGTGGTGGTAAGTGTAACTGTTCATATCTTGCCTGTCTGAGGACGAGCTGCATAAGCTCGAAAACGTTAACAATAAAGGTGAATATTTAAATACAAGCCCTTTGGAGTGCGCTTCCTTCTGCTTATATATATATATATATATATATATATATATATATAAAATAGTATTTTCTTCTATGTGAAGAACATTGGAATGTAAAATATTTATAACTACCTTAGGGTTTAGCACTGTAGGTGAAATGTGGTGTCGAGTTAGCACTGGAGCGATAAGTATTATGTGTTTTTTCTTCAGTGCAAGATAATGTGTGCTGGTATTACAAGTAAATTGCAATGCGAACGTAAGCTCGCATTCACATTGCTAGGAAGAATTGTGCTCATGAGAGTTCCCTTCCATAGGCTCCTATGGGAGCCTCGTTCTGATACAGTCAGAAACGGCATCAGAACCTCGCGCAGCGAAGGGGGTAAGTAGTGCAGCATTTATAAATATATATGTTTATGAATATATACATATATTTATATATATAAGCACAAGCAGGGAACCAGCACACTTTTCTCATGCAGCTGCCGGGGTGCGCTTCCAAACACTCAAATATCAGCAAACCAAAGAAGGCACTCTCCGTTAAACAAGCCGTTTATTAGTAAACGTTTTCGGGGTCTCCCCCGTCCTCAGACCACTTCAACTGGTCTGAGGACGGGGGAGACCCTGAAAACGTTTACTAATAAACGTCTTGTTTAACGGAGAGTGCCTTCTTTGGTTTGCTTATATTTATATATATTTATGTGTGTTAATATGTGTATATACACATATTAACACATAAATATATATGTATATAATCATATATATATTTACATTGCGGTATAGACTGCAATGTAAAGGCACTTTTCAGTGGCATTTTTCTCTAACACCCCACTCCCACCAACTTTAAAGCCTAGTGCAGTTTTTTTTTTTTTTTTTTTTTTATAAAAAACTGTAATGCCCTCTATTTTTAGAAAATTAACCAGAGAGCTAGGGGCCTATTTACTAATGTGTGAGCGGACATGATCCGATATTGCGGATCATGTCCACTGCATATCGATAAATGCCGACAGCATACGCTCTCGGCATTTATCATTGCACCAGCAGTTCTTGTGAACTGCTGGTGCAATACCGCCCCTTGCATATTCACTGCCAGTCGGCCGCCAGCAGGGGGTGTCAATCAACCCGATCGTATCCGATTGGGTTGATTTCTGTCCGCCGCCTCAGAGCAAGAGGACAGGTTATGGAGCAGCAGTCTTTAGACTGTTGCTTTATAACTTCTGTTGGCTCGCCGGAAACACGGGGCATCAAGCTCCATACGGAGCTTGAGAAATATGCCCCCTAATCTCTGGTTAATATTCTGAGTGCTAATTGCTACCGCGAGGTCGCGGTAGCAATAACTAGCCACTTATTAATTAATAAGTTATTAATTATTGCCCACCTGCAAATGTGCAAATTTGACTGTTTGCAAACGCGCAATAATTTTGCGCTCCACTTGTAATCTAGCCCTATGTGTCTCACCATGTAGGTAAGTGGGCATGTTTGAGTGTCACTTTCAGATCTGTGCAGCCTGTAGCAACACCCACTTGTGTTTAGATTTACACTCAAAAGTAGGGAAATTCTTCGCTTAACTCATTCATAATTTTAATAGTTATATGCTGCAATCAAGTGCCGTTAGAGAAATGACTGCACCGGCTTTCCAAGTTGCACTTTATTTAATAATAGAAGGTTCAAAATGTTTTGTGGTAATTCACACAAAACCAATGACAGATTTGGAGTGTTTTTGCAAAGAAGAGTGGGCAAATCTTGCCAAGTCAAAATGTACCATGCTGATAGACTCATACCCATAAAGACTGAGTGCTGTAATAAAATCAAAAGGTGCTTCAACAAAGTATTAGTTTAAGGGTGTGCACACTTATGCAACTATATTATTTTATTTTTATATTTTTTTCTTCCCTCTACCTAAAACATTTCAGTTTGTTTTTCAATTGAGTTGTACAGTTTATGGGGCCTATCTATAAAGCTCCGAAAGGAGCTTGATGGCCCGTGTTTCTGGCGAGTCTTCAGACTCGCCAGAAACAGCAGTTATGAAGCAGGTGGACAGACATCGTGGAATTCAACCCGATCGAGTCCGATCAGGTTGATTGACACCTCCATGCTGGCGGCCCATTGGCCGCGAGTCTGCAGGGGGCGGCGTTGCACCAGCAGCTCTTGTGATCACAGAAACCTGACATTTTAACAAGGGTGTGTAGACTTTTTATATCCACTGTATATATATATATATATATATATATATATATATGTGTGTATATAAATATGTGTATATAAATATGTGTGTGTTTATATATGTGTATACCTACATATATGCACATATATGAACACTTTGGAGCCCTTTCCATTCAAATACCTTAAAACTTGAAAAATAAACTTTAATATTTAATATTGTGCTTAAATGTGTTTATACTGTAAATATTTTATATGAGAGGCATGTTTGAGTGTTACTTTCAGCTCTGTGCAGCCTGTAGCAACACCCACTTGTGTTTAGGTTTACACTCAAAAGTAGGAACACCGGGAAATTCTTCACTTAAGTCATTCGTAATTTTAATAGTTATATGCTGCAATCAAGTGCCGTTAGAGAAATGACTGCACCGGCTTTCCAAGTTGCACTTTATTTAATAATAGAAGGTTCAAAATGTTTTGTGGTAATTCACAGTTAAAAAATTCCATTAAGAAGATACATTTCCATGTTTCGTATTTGAGTGAAAATCTAAACTATGGTATGATTGTACGTTGTTACCTATGTTACGTTATCTAATTTGTACATTCCCTAGATCAGTGTTTTTCAACCAGTGTGCCGGGAGAGATCCTCAGGTGTGCCACGGCAGACTGACAACAGTGTGACATATTATTTTTAAAATTTTGCTTGTTTTGATGTGACAGGCTCATCAAGCAGACGGGCAGGCATCATTTACAGCCATGACATATTGACATTCACTCACAGACAATCATTATGATTGTTTGGGAATGAATGTCAATATGTCACGTATAGTTTGTAGGAGGCATGGCATGACAGCACAGTACAGTATGTGTGTATATGTATATATATATATATATACACACACTGTATTAGGCTGTATTAGGATGGTGGTGTGCAGCAGGATTTTTTAACGTAAAAAAGTGTGCCACAGCAAAAAAAAGGTTGAAAATCACTGCCCTAGATTACTGTTTAGTATATGAAATAGCAACATTTGTGAAACTATTCTTTTACATATTAAAGGGACATTAAACCCACCATTTTAAACAACTTTCTAATTCACCTCTATTATTTAATTTGCTTCATTCTCTTGATATTCTTTACTGAAAGGCATATCTAGATAGACTTAGTAGCTGTCGATTGGTGGAAGCACATATATGCCTCATGTGATTGGCTCACCCATGTGCATTACTATTTCTTTAACAAAGGATATCTAAAGTATGAAGCAAATTAGATAATAGAAGTAAATTGGAATGTTGTTTAAAATTGTATTCTCTGGGGCATATTTATTAAAGTCTGGCGGACCTGATCCGACAGTGCGGATCAGGTCCGCCAGACTTTGCTGAATACGGCGAGCAATACGCTCGCCTTATTCAGTATTGCACCAGCAGCTCACAAAAGCTGCTGGTGCAACGCCGCCCCCTGCAGACCCGCGGCCAATAGGCCGCCAGCAGGGGGGTATCAATCAACCTGATCGCACTTGATCGGGTTGATTTCCGGCGATGTCTGTCCGCCTGCTCTGAGCAGGCTGACAGGTTATGGAGCAGCGGTCTTTGTGACCGCTGCTTCATAACTGTTGTTTCTGGCGAGCCTGCAGGCTCGCCAGAAACACGGGGCATCAAGCTCCATTCGGAGCTTGATACATATGCCCCTCTGTCTGAATCATGAAAGAAAATGTTTGGGTTTAATGTCCCTTTAAAGGTGGGTAGGTATCTACTGTTAAATGTCTGAATGGGACAACACTTACAGAAAAAGCAGGTTTATTCAGCAGAAAGAATATACAAATCAAAGCTTTATATATTTTTGAAATACTACGAATATTTTTACAAAATATTTAAATGCCCTAGGATTTTTCTAGTGTTAATAAACCACTCTAAAGTGTCATAAAAGCCAGCTAGCCTTATTTTCTATATTATGTGGTCAGTCAGTTGGTTTAGCTGAGCCAGGACAGAAGTAAAATCTATGCATATGTAATGAAACTCAGTAAGCAGATCAGCTAAACTTCCAAACTAAATATAAACTCCAGATCCTTAAATCAGAAAACAATGTTGTGTTGATCTGGTATTGAAAGTGACATAGTGGTAGGGTGGTAGGTTCATGAGTTAGAACCACCACAGAAAGGGTGGTTCATTCATGGAGGCCCATTTATCAAGCTCCGAATGGAGCTTGAGGGCCCGTGGGGAACTTCAAGAATGCCTGGGATAAGCATAATACTGTCCGTCTTACCAATTAAAGAGCCATTAAAATCGAAAAATGTCCTGCTCTAGTCCATTTGAGCATGTCATTTTCGACCCTGCAGTACTGTGTGTTTAATGCCTACACAGTAGGAATATTCCTCTAGACTCAGGTGCACTGCTAGTCCCAGAGTGGAAAACACAGCTGATCCAATTAGCGGCACTAGTTGCACATCTGAGCAGTGAGTTCCGCTTGGGACCAGCAGTGCACTGAAGCCCCAAGCGGTATTTCTACTGGGTGTGTTAACCCCATTGCAGGCCATAGACACCATAGAACAACGATCAGCCATTAGAAAAAGCTTTTTATTCTATTGGATGCAAATGGAGCACCGCCGCATGGATTAATCTTTGGTGAGTACCATCTTCTTGATTTAGTGTTATTTTTTTGGGGGGGTGTTTTTTTGGATTAGGGTTTTTATTTTATTTTTCTGGGCAGCAAAAGAGTTAATGTAACTTTTTAGAATAGTTTTTTTTAGATAGACTTTTTGTTTGTGTGTGGGGGAGGGTTAATGTTAGAAGGTTGTTTTTTGTTTTTTTCAGAAAAAGAGCTAAGACACTTTAGGGCAATGCCCTACAAATAACCGATTAAGGGCTATATTTTTAGTTTAGTGTTAGAATAGTTTTTTATTTTGGGGTGTTTTTTTTTTTTAGTTGGATTTTAAGTTTTTATTCTTGGTAATTTGTTATGTTTTGTAACCCTGGTTTTTTAATTTTTTTTAGGATTGTTTTTAAGTAATGCTAGATTTTTTTTAAAATAATGTTATTGTTTTATTTATTGTAAAGGTTATTTTTTTTAATTTTTCAGGTAATTTTTTTTTTTTTAAAAGGTAGTTATTTTTTTGTAAAGGTAACCTTAGTCTGTTATGGGATTAATTTAGGGGGAGTTAGGTTCGGGGATTTAGATGTTAGTAAGTTACTTTGCAGGTGGGGTGTGTGGCGGTTTAAGGGTTAATAGTGTAGAAGGTTACTTTGCGATGTAGGGGTGTGGCAATTAAGGAGTTAATAGTGTAGAAGGTTACTTTGCACGCGAGTATGGGTGTAAGTTTTCTCCCCACTTTTTTTTCTTCATTGAAGTCAATGGTAGAGTACATTAACACAATTGTGCTATTCTAAGTTCTGCTCTTTGTCGGGTTAGCACTCAAGCAGCAGGATTCTGAGTGCCTAGGGCAGCACAAAACCAAAATACACCACTGTTGCCATGCCACTATAATAAAGTTATTAACACTATCCCCCCCGCACCCCAACATCGCCCACACTATAATAAAGATATTAACCCCTATTCCACCACTCCCCGACATCGCTGCCACTAAATAAAGTTATTAACTCCTAAACCTCTGGCCTCCCACATCACTGCCACTAAATAAACCTATTAACCCCTAAACCGAGAGCCCCCCACATCGCAAAAAACTAAATTAATTTTGAAATTCAAATCAGCCAATAGGATGAGAGCTACTAAAATCCTATTGGCTGTTCAACTCAGCCAATAGGATGAAAGCTACTGAAATTTTATTGGCTATTCAAATTCTATTAGCTATTTTTAATCTTTTTTTGGGTGGGTTGTTATTTTAGATTAGGGTTTGGGCTATCTTAAAAGAGCTGAGGGCAAGAAAAAGAGCTGAATGCCCTTTTAAGGGCAATGGGTAGCTTAGGTTTTTGTTAGAGTTAGGTTTTTTATTTTGGGGGTTAGGTGGTAGGTGGTAGGTTTTACTGTTTGGGTGGTCTTTGTATTTTTTTTTCAGGTAAAAGAGCTGATTTCTTTAGGGCAATGTCCTACAAAAGGCCCTTTTAAGGGCTATGTGTATTTTAGTGTAGGCTTTTTTTGGGGGGAGGGGCTTTTTTTATTTTTATAGGGCTATTAGATTGGGTGTAATTGTTCTTATTTTGGATAATTTCGTTTGTTATTTTTCCTAATTTAGTGTTTGTTATTTATTTTAATTAAGTATTTTTTATTTTTTGTAGTTTAGTCATTTTTATTTTTTGCAATTGTAGATTTTTTTTTTAGCAGTGTTAGTTTTTTTAATGTGTAATTTAATTTATTTAATTGATAGTTATTTTAATTTTAGTATAATAATAATGTTAGTTTAATTTATAGTTTAAAATTAGTTTTTTTAATTTCCCTGGTAAGTTTTTATTCATTTTAAGATAGGAATCTTGTAATTTTAATTTAAAGTTAGGGGGTTGTTAGGTTTAGGGGTTAATAGTTGAATTTATTTTTTGCGATGTGGGGTCTGTCAGTTTAGGGGTTAATAGGTTTATTTAGTGGCAGTGATGTGGGAGGCCAGAGGTTTAGGGGTTAATAACTTTATTTAGTGGCGGCGCTGTCGGGGAGCGGCAGAATAGGAGTTAATATCTTTATTATAGTGCGGGCGATGTTGGGGTGCGGGGGAATAGGGGTTAATAACTTTATTATAGTGACGGCAATGTCGGGAAGCAGCAGAATAGGGGTTAATAACTTTACTATAGTGTTTACAATGCGGGAGGGCCTCGGTTTAGGGGTTAATAGGTAGTTTATGGGTGTTAGTGTACTTTGCAACATTTTAGTTATGAGTTTTGTGTAACAGTTTTGTTGCGCAAAACTCATTACTACTGATCTCAGAATGGATTGTGTCGGTATAGGCTGTAATGCAAGCATTTTAGCCTCACTGCAAAACTTGTAATGGCAGTGCTATGGCAATCGCATCCAAAAGCGTCATTTTTTTAAGTGCATGACTGAAATGGCAGCTATACCGACAAGACTCGTAATGGCTGCATTACTGCGTTACTGTTTTAACGCTGAAATGGCCATTTTTTCAGCGTTAAAACACGAACGCAAAACTTGTAATCTAGGTGTTTGTGAGTTTATAGCATTTAAGTCTAAAAAGTGATACATAACTATTAAAACTATAAAGAAAAGAAAAGAAAAATACTGCCTTGATAGTAATGTCAAGTTTTAAGGTGAAGTTCAGTAGCAATATTATTCTTTCCCTTATACCAGGGGTGACCACACTTTTTTCTGTTTGGATCTACTTTTCAAATGACTATCTCAATGAGATCTACCCACTAAAAATGGCCTGGGTCCTAAGCTTACATTCCTGCTTTTTCAAATACAGATACCAAGAGAATGAAGAAAAAATGATAATAGGAGAAAATTAGAAAGTTGTTCAAAATTGCATGTTCTATATCTGAATCATGAACCTCTTTAAGGTTGCATGATTTAGCAATACATGGACGTGCAAAAGCATAAAGATACAACAGATTAATCCTGACGACAAAAGTAGTACTGACTTTAATTCGGGTTAACAGGAGCAACTCCTTGTGCCATGTTACAAAACACTGCATTCAAATTACTGCCACTGACCCCCTATACATGGACTTGGCCTGATATGACCTAGTGAGGCTTACTTACACAAATAAATTTTAATAGTGCGCCATGCAGACCTTTTCTTACCGGGTCAACACGTTTATTTGCCAGACGTCAATAAGACTTACTCCTTTAGCATAGCACAGCAGCTATCTATTATTATATATCTATTGACCCTCCTAACTATACTATACCGCCATATCTATTGGGAGAGTACTCACTCAACCATACTTTTAATAGGCCAATTATGTTGTCGGTCAAAAATCATCTACATTGATTGGTTGAAAGTGATTTCCCTCAAGATCCAATCCTCTAGCACTTTTCGTGTCCAACCATCAGACTGTTTAATGACCTGCCCCTTCACACACTGCGGTAGATAAAGCGGTAACCCTAGCAATCATACTCTACTCACGCCCCAGTGATGAGATTGCGTAACTTAAACACATCATTTTGATCACATTGGCCACGATCTACCAGCAGCGCCTTAAATCTACCTATTGGGCACCCCTGCCTTATACTATTTGTAGACTTGGTAATCTCTTTTATAGTTTATATTTTATAATCATATTACATTGAGAAGCAAACTCTTTGTTCAACTCTTTGTTCTCTATGCAAATGACCTCCTATACATAAATCATGCACAGAAGATCAATTTTTATTATCCATTTTGTTCGTTTAATTTGTAAACGTTATTTACACAATACGATTTTACAAGTATAAAAATTTTAGGTTCTCTCTAAGGTAAATAAATCCACTTAATTTAAAGTTAAAGTAAAGTCATAATTAGACATTCATGATTTAGACAGAGCATACCATTTTAAACAACTTTCCAATTTCTTCTATTATTTAATTTGCTTCCTTCTCTTATTATCCTTTGCTGAATGGTTTATCTAGGAAAGCTCAGGAGCAGCAAAGAACCTAAGTTCTAGCTGCTGATTGGTGGCTGCATATATTTATATACCGATTATAATTGGCTCACCCATGTGTTAAAAACCAGTAGTGCATTGCTGATCCTTAAACAAATGATACCAAAAGAATGAAGCAAATTTGATAATAGAAGAAAACAGGAAAGTTGTTTAAGTTGTTCTACCTAAATCATGAAAGAAAATGTTTGAGTTTCATGTCCCTTTAAGCTGAGTCGTCTTATATTTACTCACATTTTGTCACTCATTTTGGTCTGGCTAGGCTATTACCCAAAACTATACATCAGACAAATCTCAGATACTACTGCATGTACTGAAATCAAATTAGCTATGCAAAATCCCAGTTGCTGCCAGTTGCTCACAGTTGCTGCCAGATCTAAATGCTATGTTGCTCTGGTACGTTTTACATCAATATAACCCAGATTTTAATATAGTCCTATCAATCTGGTATTAAAAACTAGACATGTGCATTTGGATCCTTCGTTAGGATCTGAATACAGAAGTATGCGCTATTTGGCTCTTTTCGGATTGATTCCTGTGCAAGATCACTACGTTAACTGGATTTGCACAGATCTTAACGTGGTGAACTTGCACAAGAATCAACCTGGCTGAAACAAGAGCTGAATTGCGCATACTTCCACATTTGGATCCCAATGAAGGATCCAAATGTTCATGACTAATTAAAATGCTATCTTTGCATATGTGCACTGATTCGTTTAATTTCCCATATGCATAAAAAAAATAACACGGCCTTAAAGGGATAAAAAGATCAAAATTGAAAAGTGCATGAATGCAGTTCTGTTTTAAATATAAGTATTTTTGCTATATATTTCCATAAGCAAAAATGATTCTAGTAGAATTTTTACCATTTCAGCGACATGAGCTTTAGGAGAATAGATTCAAACACAATGCTTGCACGTATGTATTGTGTCAGTGAAGACTTAAAGGACCAGTAAATGCAGTATGTTTGCATAACTAACAAATGCAAGGTAAAAAGACAATGCAATAGCACTTAGGGGTAGATTTATTAAGCAGCGGATGCTGCATCGATGCCCCATTGTTTCTGGTCCACCAGAAATTGAAGTTAAGAAGCAGCAGTCGTAAGATCGCTGTTCCTTAACTTCTCCGCCACCTTTCAGTTGGCTGACTGAAATCATCCCAATACAATACAATTGGGATGATTGAGTACCCCTGCTAACGGCCGATTGGCAGCCAGTGAGTAGTGGGGGCATTGCACAAGCATGCGCTCCTAATATGCACACTTAAACGCCCATTGTATATGAAGGATGGAGAGGGAGGGGGGATCTGGGATTTGCACAAGTGATCTGGGAGGTGGAAGGAGGTAGATTATTGAGGGGGGCAGCTACTTTACAGAAAATAATTCTTTGCAATAATTTTTTTTTTAAACTTTTTGGGGGGCAAACTGGGTACTGGCAGACAGCTTCTAGTACCAAATATGGCAGCAAATAGGTAGAGGGGGGAGGGCTAGAGATATGTATGGGGGGATCAGGGAGGTTGGGGGCTAAGGGGGATCCATCACAGCAGACTGAATATATATATAAAAAAATAATAAAAAAAATAAAATAAATGCTTTTTATTTTAGTACTGGCAGACTTTCTGCTAGTACTTAAGATGGCGATGACAATTGTGAGGTTGGGGAGGGAAGAGAGCTGTTTGAGGGGGGTCAGAGAGGGATCAGGTGGTGAGATGTGTCAGATGGGAGGCTGATCTCTACACTAAGGCTAAAATTAACCCTACAAGCTACCTAATTAACCCTTTAACTGCTGGGCATACTACAAGTGTGGTGCGCAGCAGCATTTAGCGGCCTTCTTATTACCAAAAATCAATGCCAAAGCCATATACTGTATGTCTGCTATTTCTGAACAAAGGGGATCCCAGAGAAGCATTTACAACCATTTGTGCCATAATTGCACAAGCTGGTTGTAAATAATTTCAGTGAGAAACCTAAAATTGTGGAAAATGTAAAGTTTTTTTCCTATTTGATGGCATTTGGCGGTGAAATGGTGGCATGAAATATACCAAAAAGGGCCTAGATCAATACTTTGGGTTGTCTACTACACTACACTAAAGCTAAAATTAACTCTACAAGATCCCTACAAGCTCCCTAATTAACCCCTTCACTGCTGGTCACAATACACGTGTAGTGTGCAGTGGCATTTAGTGGCCTTCTAATTACCAAAAAGCAACGCCAAAGCCATACATGTCTGCTATTTCTGAACAAAGGGGATCCCAGAGAAGCATTTACAACCATTTGTACCATAATTGCACAGTGGCAGTGAAATGGTGGCATGAAATATACCAAAATGGGCCTAGATCAATACTTTGGGTTGTCTACTAAAAAAATAAGTATACATGTCAAGGGATATTCAGGGATTCCTGACAGATATCAGTGTTCCAATGTAACTATCGCTAATTTTAAAAAAAAAAAAAATGTTTTGGAAATAGCAAAGTGCTACTTGTATTTATTGCCCTATAACTTGCAAAAAAGGCAAAAAACATGTAAACATTGGGTATTTCTAAACTCAGGACAAAATTTAAAAACTATTTAGTATGGTTGTTTTTTGGTGATTGTAGATGTGTAACGGATTTTGGGGGTCAAAGTAAGAAAAAGTGTGTGTTTTTTTCATTTTGTCATCATATTTTATCATTTTTTTATAGTAAATTATAAGATATGATGAAAATAATGGTATCTTTAGAAAGTCCATTTAATGGCGAGAAATACGGTATATAATATGTGTGGGTACAGTAAATGAGTAAGAGGAAAATTACAGCTAAACACAAACACCACAGAAATGTAAAAATAGCTCTGGTCCCAAACGGTCAGAAAATGGAAAGTGCTGTGGTCACTAAGGGGTTAATGGTTAATTTGTGTCATAGAAGCAAGTGTGTATGCTGCTGAAAAAATGTCTCTATTCAAAATTGAAATGCACCCACACACATTTAAATTTTAAACTTTCTATCTCTTTAAATTTTTCTATCTCCAGTATTGCTAAGCTGCTGAGCATATTTTTTCCATGCTAAGCTATTAACACTGTAGCTCACAATCATTAACATAAAATCATTATTTGAACTGAAACTATAAATATATTTCTGTGCAGGTATAATTAAATTAGATTTAGTAGTTAGTAATTATTACATTTTCCCATTGACCCTCTATGGAAACAATTACATCTCATGTGGCCCCATTGTGAAAATGTTTTCTAGGCCCTAATACAAAAAAGATACATCTAACTCTAATAAAGGGAACAGGACATGTCTGATAAATACTATAGGATAACTCTATCAGCAAAATGCCCAAGTATCCAGCATGCAAGGGTGTATAGATGTATCTACAATACGCATCAATACATGTACAGGTTGCTGTATGTGCAACTTTGTAACGCTTTAGAAAACTTTATCAATTGATTTATCTACAAAATTGACCGCCCACACTATAATAAATCTATTAAACCCTATTCTGCTGCTCCCCAACATCGTCGCCACTAAATAAAGCTATTAACCCCTAAACCTCTGACCTCCCACATCACTATCACTAAATAAACCTATTAACCCCTAAACCGCCAGCCTCCCACATCGCAACAACATAAATTAAACTATTAACCCCTAACCCTAACGTAACCCTAACACCCCCTAACTTTAACATAATAAAAATAGAGCTAAATTAAAGTTTCAGTTATAAATAATACATATTTTAAACTAAATACAAACTTACCTGTGAAATAAAACCTAATCTAGAAACAATATAACTATATACTAGCTCAATTATATACAACCCAATATACAACCCCACACACCCCAAGCATTTGTATGGACATTGCCCTTAAAAGGGCATTCAGCTCTTTTGCTGCCCATTAAAAATAAAAAATGACTATTCTAAAAAGAAAAACCCACCCCAAAACAAAAAAACATTACACAAAATAACAAACGAATGATCAAAAATAATAACAATTATTCCTATTCTAATACCCATTTGAAAAAAAAACCACCCCAAAATAAAAACCCTAATCTATAATAAACTACCAATAGCCCTTTAAAGAGCCTTTTGTAGGGCATTCCCCTAAGTTAAACAGCTATTTTACATGAAATAAATTACAAAGACCCACTAACATTACAAACTCCCACCCCCCAAACCCACAAAATAGAAAAAAAACTATCTAAAAAAAACCTGATCTACCCATTGCCCTGAAAAGGGCATTTGTATGGGCATTTCCCTTAAAAGGGCATTTAGCTCTTTTGCATTGCACTGAAAAGGGCATTTAGCTCTTTTACGAAAAGCCCAAAACCTAAACTTAAAAAAAAAAAAAGTTTAAAAAATCCTAACACTAACCCCCGAAGATCCACTTACAGTTGCTGAAGTCCCGCTTGAAGGATCTTCATCCGGGCGGCTCCATCTTCATCCCGGCGGCAACTTCTATCTTCCTCCCGGCGGCGCAGAGAGGGTCCATCCTGAAGACATCCGGCACAGAGCATCCTCTTCATACAGTCGCCGCCGTATACTAAATCTTCAATGCAAGGTACGGGATTCAAAATGGCATCCCTTGCATTTCTATTGGCTGATTTGATTTTGGAAATTCAAATCAGCCAATAGGCATTGAAGATTCAGTATACGGCAGATGCTCCGCGCCGTATGTCTTCAGGATGGACCTGCTCGCACTGCCGGGATAAAGATAGAAGATGCTGCCTGGATGAAGATGGAGCCGCTTCAAGCAGGACTTCAGCAACTGTAAATGGATCTTCCGGGGTTTGTGTTAGGATTTTTTAAACTTTGGGTGTTTTTTTTTTTAGTTTAGGGCTTGGGCTTTTCGTAAAAGAACTAAATGCCATTTTAGGGGCAATGCCCATACAAATGCCCTTTTCAGGGCAATGGGTAGCTTAGGTTTTGTATTAGAGTTAGGTTTTTTATTTTGGGGGGTTGGTTGGGTGGTGGGTTTTATTGTTGGGGGTGTATTTTTCTTACAAGTAAAAGAGCTGTTTAACTTAGGGCAATGCCCTCCAAAAGGCCCTTTTAAGGGCTATTTGTAGTTTATTGTAGGCTAGGATTTTTTTTTATTTTGGGTGGGCTTTTTTATTTTTATAGGGCTATTAGATTAGGTGTAATTGTTTTTTTATTTTTGATAATTTTGTTTGTTATTTTTTGTAATTTAGTTTTTGTTATTTTTTGTAATTTACGGCTAGATTTAGAGTTGGTTTTGGGCTACCGCTGGTATTTAGAGTCAGTCAGGAAAGGGTCTAACGCTCACTTTGCAGCTGCGACTTTTCCATACCGCAGATCCCCTTACGTCAATTGCGTATCCTATCTTTTCAATGGGATCTTTCTAACGCCGGTATTTAGAGTCGTGGCTGAAGTGAGCGTTAGAAATCTAACGACAAAACTCCAGTCGCAGAAAAAACCCAGGAGTTAAGAGCTTTCTGGGCTAACGCCGGTTCATAAAGCTCTTAACTACTGTGCTCTAAAGTACACTAACACCCATAAACTACCTATGTACCCCTAAACCGAGGCCCCCCCACATCGCCGCCACTCTATTAAAAATTTTTAACCCCTAATCTGCCGACCGCACACCGCCGCCACCTACGTTATCCCTATGTACCCCTAATCTGCTGCCCCTAATACCGCCGACACCTACATAATATTTATTAACCCCTAATCTGCCGCCCCCGCTATCGCTGACACCTGCATATTTTTTTAACCCCTAATCTGCCGCTCCGTACACCGGAGCTATATTAGGGTAGCTATATTAGGGTTTATTTTACAAGTAAGTATTTAGCTTTAAATAGGAATAATTTATTTAATAAGAGTTAAGTTATTTCGTTAGATTTAAATTATATTTAAGTTAGGGGGGTGTTAGTGTTAGGGTTAGACTTAGCTTTAGGGGTTAATACATTTATTATAGTAGCGGTGTGGTCCGGTCGGCAGATTAGGGGTTAATAATTGTAGGTAGGTGGAGGCGACGTTGGGGGCAGCAGATTAGGGGTTAATAAATATAATATAGGGGTCGGCTGTGCTAGGGGCAGCAGATTAGGGGTACATAGGTATAATGTAGGTTGCGGCGGTGTACGGAGCGGCAGATTAGGGGTTAATAATATGCAGGGGTCAGCGATAGCGGGGGCTGCAGATTAGGGGTTAATAAGTGTAAGGTTAGGGGTGTTTAGACTCGGGGTACATGTTAGGGTGTTAGGTGCAGACATAGGAAGTGTTTCCCCATAGGAAACAATGGGGCTGCGTTAGGAGCTGAACGCTGCTTTTTTGCAAGTGTTAGGTTTTTTTTCAGCTCAAACTGCCCCATTGTTTCCTATGGGGATATCGTGCACGAGCTCGTTTTTTAAGCTGGCCTCGTCCGTAAGCAACGCTGGTATTTAGAGTTGCAGTGGCGGTAAATTATGCTCTACGCTCCTTTTTTGGAGCCTAACGCACTGAAAACCCAGCCATTCTGTGAACTCTAAATACCAGCGGTATTTAAAAGGTGCGGCCAAAAAAAAGCCAGCGTTAGCTACGCGGGTCGTTACCGACAAAACTCTAAATCTAGCCTTTAGTCTTTTTTATTTTTTTGTAATTAGATACTTTATAATTTTTATAGTGTTAGGATTTTTTTAATATGTAATTTAGTTTATTTAATTGGTAGTTTGTTTAATTTTAGTTTAATAGTTATATTAGTTTAATTGTTAGTTTAAACTCACAGCTAGATTACGAGTCTTGCGTTAGGCTTAAAAAGCAGCGTTGGCCGGTCCCAACGCTGCTTTTTAATGCCCGCTGGTATTACAAGTCTTGCAGGTACAGGTGTACCGCTCACTTTTTTGTCCAGACTCGGAAATACGTCAATTGCGTATCCTATTTTTTCAATGGGACTTGCATAGTGCCGGTATTACGAGTCTGACAAATAGTGAGCGGTACACCCTCTCCTGTCAAGACTGGTACCGCATTTAAAAGTCAGCAGATAAGAGTTTTACACTACAACACCGTAGCATAAAACTCTTAACTAAAGTGCTAAAAAGTACACTAACACCCATAAACTACCTATTAACCCCTAAACCGAGGCACCCCCACATCGCAAACACTTTTAAAAAAATGTTTAACCCCTAATCTGCCGAACCAAACATCACTGCCACTATAATAAATATATTAACCCCTAAACCACCGCACTCCCACCTCGCAAACACTAGTTACATTTTATTAACCTCTAATCTGCCGTCCCTAACATCGCCGACACCTACCTACATTAATTAACCCCTAATCTGCCGCCCCAACGTCGCCGCCACTATATTAAAGTTATTAACCCCTAAATCTAAGTCTAACCCTAACCCTAACCCCCCCTAACTTAAATATAATTTAAATAAATATAAATAAAATAACTATCATTAACTAAATTATTCCTATTTAAAACTAAATACTTACCTATAAAATAAACCCTAAGCTAGCTACAATGTAACTATTAGCTATTTAATAACTACCTAGCTAAAATAAATACAAAAGTACCTGTAAAATAAAACCTAACCTAAGTTACAATTACACCTAACACTACACTATAATTAAATAAATTAACTAAATTAAATAAAATTATCTAAAGTACAAAAACAAACAAACACTAAATTACAGAAAATAATAAAAAAATTACAAGATTTTTAAACTAATTACACCTAATCTAATCCCCCTAACAAAATAAATAAGCCCCCCCAAAATAAAAAAAGCCCTACCCTACACTAAATTACAAATAGCCCTTAAAAGGGCCTTTTGCGGGGCATTGCCCCAAAGTAATTAGCTCTTTAACCTGTAAAAATAGAGGGGCAGAAGTCTTCATCCAGACGGCATCTTCTATCTTCATCCATCCGGCGCGGAGCGGGTCCATCTTCAAGACATCCGACGTGGAGCATCCTCTTCTTTCCACGGCTACGACTGAATGAAGGTTCCTTTAAATTACTTCATCCAAGATGCCGTCCCTTCAATTCCGATTGGCTGATAGAAAATCAGCCAATCGGAATTAAGGTAAAAAAAATCCTATTGGCTGATTGGATCAGCCAATAGGATTGAGCTGGCATTCTATTGGCTGATTGGAACATCCAATAGAATGCCAGCTCAATCCTGTTGGCTGATTGCATCAGCCAATAGGATTGAACTTCACTCCTATTGGCTGATCCAATCAGCCAATAGGATTTTTTTCTACCTTAATTTAGATTGGCTGATAGAATACTATCAGCCAATTGGAATTGAAGGGATGCCATCTTGGATGACATCATTTAAAGGAACCTTCATTCAGTCGTAGCCATGGAAAGAAGAGGATGCTCCGCGTTGGATGTCTTGAAGATGGACTTGCTCCGTCTAGATGAAGACTTCTGCCCGTCTGGAGGACCACTTCTGCCCGGCTTGGATGAAGACTTCTGCCCGTCTGGAGGACCATTTCTGCTCGACTTGGATGAAGACTTCTGCCCGTCTGGAGGACCACTTCTGCCTGGCTTGGATGAAGACTTCTGCCCGTGTGGAGGACCACTTCTGCCCGGTTGGATGAAGACGTCTCCTGGTAGGGTGATCTTCAGGGGGTTAGTGTTAGGTTTTTTTAAGGGGGGATTGGGTGGGTTTTAGAGTAGGGTTGGTTGTGTGGGTGGTGGGTTTTAATGTGGGGGGGGGTTTGTATTTTTTTTACAGGTTAAAGAGCCGATTACTTTGGGGCAATGCCCGGCCAAAGGCCCTTTTAAGCGCTATTTGTAATTTAATGTAGGGTAGGGCTTTTTTTTATTTTGGGGGGGCTTTTTTATTTTGTTAGAGGGATTAGATTAGGTATAATTAGTTTAAAAATCTTGTAATTTGTTTATTATTTTCTGTAATTTAGTGGGGGTTTTTTTGTACTTTAGATAATTTTATTTAATTTAGTTAATTTATTTAATTATAGTGTAGTGTTAGGTGTAATTGTAACTTAGGTTAGGTTTTATTTTACAGGTACTTTTGTCTTTATTTTATCTAGGTAGTTATTAAATAGTTAATAACTATTTAGTAACTATTGTACCTAGTTAAAATAAATACAAACTTGCCTGTAAAATAAAAATAAACCCTAAGATAGATACAATGTAACTATTAGTTATATTGTAGCTAGCTAAGGGTTTATTTTATAGGTAAGTCTTTAGTTTTAAATAGGAATAATTTAGTTAATGATAGTTATTCTATTTATATTTATTTAAATTATATTTCAGTTAGGGGGGGTTAGGGTTAGGGTTAGACTTAGGTTTAGGGGTTAATAACTTTAATATCGTGGCGGCGACGTTGGGGGCGGCAGATTAGGTGTTAATAAGTGTAGGTAGGTTGCGGCAACATTGGAGTGGCAGATTAGGGGTTAATAAATATAATGTAGGTGTCGGCGATGTTGGGGGCAGCAGATTAGGGGTTCATAAGTATAATGTAGGTGGCGGGGGTGTCCGGAGCTGCAGATTAGGGGTTAATAATATAATGTAGATGTAAACAATGTTGGGGGCGGCAGATTAGGGGTTAATAAGTGTAAGATTAGGGGTGTTTAGACTCAGGGATCATGTTAGGGTGTTAGGTGTAGACATAACTTTTGTTTCCCCATAGGAATCAATGGGGCTGCGTTAGGAGCTTTACAATGCTTTTTTTCAGGTGTTAGGTTTTTTTCAGCTGGCTCTCCCCCATTGATTCCTATGGGGAAATCGTGCACGAGCACGTTCAGCCAGCTCACCGCTAACGTAAGCAGCGCTGGTATTGAGGTGAGATGTGGAGCAAAATTTTGCTTTACGATCACTTTTTTTGCGGTTAACGCCGGGTTTGTAAAAACCCGTAATACCAGCGCTGTCTGTAAGTGAGCGGTGAGCATAAACTGCTTGTTATCACCGCATAGCCTCTAACTCAAAACTCATAAACTAGGCCTTAGTTTTTTAATTTGACAGGTAAGTTTTAGTTTATTTTAAGATAGGGATATTGTAATTTTAATGCAAAGTTAGGGGGGCGTTTTAGGTTTAGGGGTTACTAGTTTAAATTAGTTTATTGCAATGTGGGGTTTTTTTGGTTTAGGGGTTAATAGGTTTATCTAGTATATTTCGTTGTGGGGGGGGCTTGTGGTTTAGGGGTTAGTAGGTTTATTATAGTGGCGGTGGAATAATAGGTTAATAACTTTAGTATAGTGGGGAGCGATGTGGGCAGACGACAGATTAGGGGTTAATAATATTTAAATAGTGTCTGCGATGCGGGAGGGCGGCAGTTTAGGGGTTAATAACTTTATTATAGTGACAACGATGTTGAGGAGTGGCGGAATAGGGGTTAATAAATGTTATTAGTGGCGGCGATTTCGGGAGCAACAGATTAGGGGTTAATAAATTTAATATAGTGTTTGCGATGCAGGAGGGCCTCGGTTTAGGGGTTAATAGGTAGTTTATGGGTGTTAGTGTACTTTTTATGTAACAGTTTTGTAGCGTAAAACTCATAACTACTGCTCTCAGATTGTGAAACGATCTTGTCGTTATAGGTTGTAATGCAAGCTTTTAAACCTCACCGCAAAACTTGTAATGGCAGCGCTGTGGAAGTCCCATAAAAAAAATGTCATTTTTATGTGTGCGGGACTGACGTTGTGTTACACGCTAAAAGGTTTGCGGTACAGCTATACCGACAAGACTTGTAATGGCCGCGGTGCTATTTTAATGCTGAAATTACCATTTTTTCCGCGTTAAAACACAAACGCAAAACTTGCAATCTAGGTGAAAGAAAATTAAAATATTTGTTGGCTGTTTCACAGAGTTTAATTTAAGAGTTTAAACTTGCCTGTCAATATGTAGATACACCTATTATTTTGATGAGGGAGAATTGCCATATGTTAAGATTGAAGCAAGAAACAGCAGACATTGGAGCTGTGAGGATGTGATTTGCTGTATTATGGTCCTGTCATTTTCTTTCTAATACCATTTATTAGGTAAAATAATTAAGCCACAGCAGACAGCTTAAAGTGTGCCATATGGAGATTGTTACAACTCATATCCAATCAGAATACTGCAGCATATTATTACTAACATATTCAGGCAACTGATGTATTAACCTTTGCCATGCATGATGCAACACTCTGGTACCTCACATCCCATTGGATGAAAAGTTAACTTTCTTGTTTGGAAAGGGTTAAAACAAGCAGTGTGATTCACACTGTGGAAAACATCTGTATAGAGCTGTCTGTTTGTGTTGCCAGAATACTGTACTATTTGAAAGAGGTTAGAAATCAAACTTCTTGCCAAGAGAGACATTGCAGAATTACAGAGAAGGTGCCGCAGTAGCACAGTGCTGATTGCTTAATATGAGTAGGGTGTGGTCTGAAGGAGACAATAAATTGTTAAAGGGACATTAAACGCTAAATAAATGCTAGATAGAATGATGCATTCAAAGAAAAGATTAGTCTGAGAATAACATGTAGATGTATTTTTTAAGGTTTCATTAGCTGTTTAAATATTGATAAAATAAGTGTAAAGTTATGGGTGTAGATTTATCAAATGCTGGGCGGACATCGATAAATGCCAACAGCGTACGCTGTCTACATTTATCATTGCACAAGCATTTCTAGTGAAATGCTTGTTCAATGTCGCCCCCTGCACATTCGCTAGCATTTGCTAGCAGCGGGTGTCAATCATCCGATCGTATCCGATCGGGATGATTGCTGTCCGCCACCTCAGAGGATGAGCTTACGACCACTGCTTCTTAACTTAAGTTTCCGAAACTTCAGGGGTAGATTTCAGCATTTGCTGATGTATAAATCTACCTCTTAGTGTCTTTAAAACAAGTGGAGCTGCCATTTTGTAACTTAGGTTACCTTCTTTGCTGTGGCCAATAGGAACAGTCATAAATAGGTCACTAGATGGTGCAGCCAATAGTTGAGTGGAATATAACTGTGTTCTGCACTTCCATTTCTAACAGGAACTGAAAATCTCACAATTTGAGAATGGAGTTACAGGTAAAGGGGATACAATAAAAAATGAAAGTATATCGGAGACTTTATTTTATATTTACAGTTTATCATTATCATTTTATATTACCATCTTAAAGGGTTTAATGTCCCTTTAAAGTATGTTTCCTCTGAAATTCCAGCGCACAGTTTGATTGCTAATACTACTGGAACATATTAATATTACAAATCCTATTACCCCTAACTGGTAATACAAATAGTAAGGCTACAATATTCTGTTAATGTTATAAATTCTGAATCCATCAATTGAGCCAATGACAAGAGGTATATTTTTGTATTCTTTAATCACCAGATAATTCCTATTAGTGCATTGTTGCTCCCAAGCCTAATTAAGTAAATTTGATAATAGAAGTAAATTTAAACATTTCATAAAGAGGAAGCAAACACCTCGGCCTAGATTTGGAGTTTTGTCGGTAACGACCCGAAAAACTAACGCCAGCTTTTTTCTGGCCGCACCATAAAAATAACTCTGGTATCGAGAGTCCACATAAAGGCTGCGTTAGGCTCCAAAAAAGGAGCATAGAGCATTTTTAACGCAGCTTCAACTCTCGATACCAGAGTTGCTTACGGACGCGGCCAGCCTCAAAAATGTGCTTGTGCACGATTCCCCCATAGGAAACAATGGGGCTGTTTGAGCTGAAAAAAAACCTAAAACCTGCAAAAAAGCCGCGTTCAGCTCCTAACGCAGCCCCATTGTTTGCTATGCGGTAACCCTTCCTAACGCAGCTTCAACTCTCGATACCAGAGTTGCTTACGGACGCGGCCAGCCTCAAAAACGTGCTCGTGCACGATTCCCCCATAGGAAACAATGGAGCTGTTTGAGCTGAAAAAAAACCTAACACCTGCAAAAAAGCCGCGTTCAGCTCCTAACGCAGCCCCATTGTTTGCTATGCGGTAACCCTTCCTACGTCTGCACTTAACACTCTAACATGTACCCCGAGTCTAAACACCCCTAACCTTACACTTATTAACCCCTAATCTGCCGCCCCCGCTAACGCTGACCCCTGCATATTATTATTAACCCCTAATCTTCCGCTCCGTAAACCGCCGCTACTTACATTATCCCTATGTACCCCTAATCTGGTTCCCTAACATCGCCGACCCCTATATTATATTTATTAACCCCTAATCTGCCCCCCTCAACGTCTCCTCCACCTGCCTACACTTATTAACCCCTAATCTGCCGAGCGGACCTGAGCGCTACTATAATAAAGTTATTAACCCCTAATCCGCCTCACTAACCCTATATTAAATAGTATTAACCCCTAATCTGCCCTCCCTAACATCGCCGACACCTAACTTAAATTATTAACCCCTAATCTGCCGACCGGAGCTCACCGCTATTCTAATAAATGTATTAACCCCTAAAGCTAAGTCTAACCCTAACACTAACACCCCCCTAAATTAAATATAATTTTAATCTAACGAAATTAATGAACTTTTATTAAATAAATTATTCTTATTTAAAGCTAAATACTTACCTGTAAAATAAATCCTAATATAGCTACAATATAAATTATATTTATATTATAGCTATTTTAGGATTTATATTTATTTTACAGGTAACTTTGTATTTATTTTAACCAGGTACAATAGCTATTAAATATTTAAGAACTATTTAATAGCTAAAATAGTTAAAATAATTACAAATTTACCTGTAAAAGAAATCCTAACCTAAGTTACAATTAAAACTAACACTATACTATCAATAAATTAATTAAATAAACTACCTACAATTACCTACAATTAACCTAACACTATACTATCAATAAATTAATTAAATACAATTCCTACAAATAAATACAATTAAATAAACTTGCTAAAGTACAAAAAATAAAAAAGAACTAAGTTACAAAAAATAAAAAAATATCTACAAACATAAGAAAAATATTACAACAATTTTAAACTAATTACACCTACTCTAAGCCCCCTAATAAAACAACAAAGCCCCCCAAAATAAAAAATGCCCTACCCTATTCTAAATTACTAAAGTTAAAAGCTCTTTTACCTTACCAGCCCTGAACAGGGCCCTTTGCGGGGCATGCCCCAAGAAGTTCAGCTCTTTTGCCTGTAAAAAAAAAACATACAATACCCCCCCCCAACATTACAACCCACCACCCACATACCCCTAATCTAACCCAAACCCCCCTTAAATAAACCTAACACTAAGCCCCTGAAGATCATCCTACCTTGTCTTCACCTTACCAGGTATCACCGATCCGTCCTGGCTCCAAAATCTTCATCCAACCCAAGCGGGGGTTGGCGATCCATCATCCGGTGCCTGAAGAGGTCCAGAAGAGGCTCCAAAGTCTTCACCCTATCCGGGAAGAAGAGGGGATCCGGACCGGCAACCATCTTGATCCAAACGGCATCTTCTATCTTCCAGCCAATCAGATTGAGCTTGCATTCTATTGGCTGTTCCGATCAGCCAATAGAATGCGAGCTCAATCTGATTGGCTGATTGGATCAGCCAATCGGATTGAACTTGATTCTGATTGGCTGATTCCATCAGCCAATCAGAATATTCCTAGCTTAATTCCGATTGGCTGATAGAATCCTATCAGCCAATCGGAATTCGAGGGACGCCATCTTGGATGACGTCCCTTAAAGGAACCGTCATTCTGCAGTTGGACGTCGCCGGAAGAAGATGGGTCCCCGGTGGAGGTCTTCAGGATGGAGCCGGTCGTCATCGGATGAAGATAGAAGATGCCGCTTGGATCAAGATGGTTGCCGGTCCGGATCCCCTCTTCTTCCCGGATAGGATGAAGACTTTGGAGCCTCTTCTGGACCTCTTCAGGCACCGGATGATGGATCGCCAACCCCTGCTTGGGTTGGATGAAGATTTTGGAGCCAGAACAGATCGGTGATACCTGGTGAGGTGAAGACAAGGTAGGATGATCTTCAGGGGCTTAGTGTTAGGTTTATTTAAGGGGGGTTTGGGTTAGATTAGGGGTATGTGGGTGGTGGGTTGTAATGTTGGGGGGGGGGTATTGTATGTTTTTTTTTTACAGGCAAAAGAGCTGAACTTCTTGGGGCATGCCCCGCAAAGGGCCCTGTTCAGGGCTGGTAAGGTAAAAGAGCTTTTAACTTTAGTAATTTAGAATAGGGTAGGGCATTTTTTATTTTGGGGGGCTTTGTTGTTTTATTAGGGGGCTTAGAGTAGGTGTAATTAGTTTAAAATTGTTGTAATATTTTTCTTATGTTTGTAGATATTTTTTTATTTTTTGTAACTTAGTTCTTTTTTATTTTTTGTACTTTAGCAAGTTTATTTAATTGTATTTATTTGTAGGAATTGTATTTAATTAATTTATTGATAGTGTAGTGTTAGGTTAATTGTAGGTAATTGTAGGTAGTTTATTTAATTAATTTATTGATAGTATAGTGTTAGTTTTAATTGTAACTTAGGTTAGGATTTCTTTTACAGGTAAATTTGTAATTATTTTAACTATTTTAGCTATTAAATAGTTCTTAACTATTTAATAGCTATTGTACCTGGTTAAAATAAATACAAAGTTACCTGTAAAATAAATATTAATCCTAAAATAGCTATAATATAATTATAATTTATGTTGTAGCTATATTAGGATTTATTTTACAGGTAAGTATTTAGCTTTAAATAGGAATAATTTATTTAATAAGAGTTAATTAATTTCGTTAGATTTAAATTATATTTAATTTAGGGGGGTGTTAGTATTAGGGTTAGACTTAGCTTTAGGGGTTAATCCATTTATTAGAATAGCGGCGAGATTCGGTCGGCAGATTAGTGGTTAATAATTGAAGTTAGGTGTCGGCGATGTTAGGGAGGGCAGATTAGGGGTTAATACTATTTATTATAGGGTTAGTGAGGCGGATTAGGGGTTAATAACTTTATTATAGTAGCGCTCAGGTCCGGTCGGCAGATTAGGGGTTAATAAGTGTAGGCAGGTGGAGGCGACTTTGAGGGGGGCAGTTTAGGGGTTAATAAATATAATATAGGGGTCGGCGGTGTTAGGGGCAGCAGATAAGGGGTACATAAGGATAACGTAGGTGGCGGCGCTTTGCGGTCGGCAGATTAGGGGTTAATAAGTGTAGGCAGGTAGAGGCGACGTTGTGGGGGGCAGGTTAGGGGTTAATAAATATAATACAGGGGTCGGCGGTGTTAGGGGCAGCAGATTAGGGGTACAGAAGTATAACGTAGGTGGCGGTCGGCAGATTAGGGGTTAAAAATTTTTTTTCGAGTGTGGACGATGTGGGGGGACCTCGGTTTAGGGGTACATAGGTAGTTTATGGGTGTTAGTGTACTTTAGAGCACAGTAGTTAAGAGCTTTATAAACCGGCGTTAGCCCAGAAAGCTCTTAACTACTGACTTTTTTCCTGCGGCTGGAGTTTTGTCGTTAGATGTCTAACGCTCACTTCAGACACGACTCTAAATACCTGAGTTATAAAAATCCCATTGAAAAGATAGGATACGCAATTTACGTAAGGGGATCTGCGGTATGGAAAAGTCGCGGCTGGAAAGTGAGCGTTAGACGCTATTTTGAGTGACTCCAAATACCGGCGGTAGCCTAAAACCAGCGTTAGGAGCCTATAACGCTGGTTTTCACGGCTAACGCCAAACTCTAAATCTAGGCCCTCATCATGAAATATAGCACTGACAATTATGTGTGTTCTAATTCTCTTGGAACTTAAAATGCAGCCTTCTGACGTCTCAAGGCTAACTATGCTACACATCCTTAACCTAATTGGCTTTAACTGGTAACAAATGCAAACAATGCATTTTTTACTAACATTATGACCGTGGTGGAGTTTGACTACTGAAATGAAAAACAATCATAGCAATATATTACTCAATATTACTTTCAACACAACAGCAATGTCTTATAATTTCAAGGTGTTCGGTGTCTCTTTCAAACTGTATGCTCTTTCTGAACAATGAAGACATAATTTTGACCTTCACATCCTTCACAGCTCTAAAACTTCTGAGTGGCTAAATAAAATTCACAAATAATGTCCTCAGTTTCATTAGGTTTGTAAAGTTAGTCACTAGTGTACTCAATCAAGAGGTGTTACCACACCCTGAGTTCATAAATGTCCTTCACTGATTGGCTGATGTTCAGACAACTAGATAAATTGGACGACTTTAGTTGAATACAATATATAAGAATTTCTGTCACTTATTTTTGGCCACCCTTTGGTCAGCCAGTTTGGTTATGCAGATTGATTTAATATCCCATTATTCTGTATTTGACAACGTTTTTTTTTTATAAGCAGCTGGTTGTCAATTAAGGTATAGCAAAAATGTTGTACATGTATAGTCCTAGATTTGAGCCCCCCCCCCCCCCCATGGTAGTCTGCTAATTTTTTAAAGCTGACACTGTGATCTGCTTGTGTGTGTAGTTGTAATGTGCTTGTGTTTGATCAGGACTTACTTGTTCTAACACAAACACTGCTGAATGTCACACCCTGAACAGGACCCAGAGACTGAGGTAGGGTATTGTAGACTGGACCTAAGACTCTGAATGCTGCTGTTTAGAACAAAGGGAGAACATCTCTTTACCAAAGTAGAAGGATACAACAGACTGAAGCAAAGAAGATAAACCAAAACCATGGTCAGTGGCAGGAGATCAATCCATACAAGTTGCAACAAAGGGGGAATCCAAGACAATGTCAGGAAACAAGGGCAGAGGTCAAGACCAGTCGATCAGCCAGATACACATAGTACCAGGGACAAACAGGACAGTCCAGGTCAGCAACTAATCTGGCAAAAGAGACAGATGTCCAGGAGACAAAAACAGGATCCATATGTAGGCCAAATGTTAAAACCAGTAATATTTCAGTTAAGAAAGCGTACCCAAAATCTGGGTTTAAATTTAAAACAAAAACTGTACCAAAAAATGTTGTTAATATTATGCAGATGTAGCAATGATCTCAAGCTGAAGGGTAGTAGGTTCAGTAATAATTTGAGGTGGTAATGACAAACACTGTGCGGGACTTCCTGGGATAAGCAACCTATGAACTAGATAAGTTTATACTTTTTGGAAATATTGGGCAAAGTTGTTGGACCTATGGTTCTTATCTGCTGTCAAAATCTATGTTTCTATGAATCCCCCAAAAAATGATGCAAGCAAGGTAAGAAAAGGATGCAACATGGAAGGAACATGAAAAAATTATGCCTGTTCGCCATTTTACAATCTGACATAAAATTCTAAGATTTGAATGATTAATTATAAACATAGTCCAAAAACACACTAAATATAGATAATATCCTTCTCTGTAAAATACGGATGCCATAAATTAACAAGTTTACCTCGTGTATTGATAATAATACATTTAGTAAATGCTAAATACTTAAGAATCATGGATAATTCATTGCTACTAGATACAATAGCATAATAAGCATAATACCATACACTATCACATATATACCATATCAAGACCATATAGCTCTTGCATAGTTATATATGATGAGATTATGATCCCAATTACATGATAAAAAATTATATAAAATGACATGCTGTTATTCTGAGTTAAAAGTTTTGTACCACTAAATGCTTAAACCTATTAATATTTATACAACTAATCTGTGCTTCAGTGACATCAGTATATTGTGAACACTTGAATGTTAGCAAATAAATCCAATTTCGTTAACCCAAATAGCACATTGTAGCAATAAAATATTAAAAATGTATTGCTGCAATTTGGATAGAAATTTCAACTATACACTATAAAAAATATGTATTGTTTGGAGAGACAATAACTCAATAATGACACTAATAAATATGAAATATGTATTACATAAAGGCTGCCAAAGCTAAATCAACATTTAAAACATTCGATTGAAGACTGTAATTCTGTTATCCAAAATTCTTCTCTTTTTCAAAGAGTAATTAGTCTATTTGGTTCTCCTATAGAGAGTTTAATCCAATCTATAATTTTGATTTCAAGGTCTTTAGGGTCACTGTGATGATATTCTTTGAATTAGTCTACAACACTGTGTTTGACGGTACCTCCTAAGATGTTATACATATGTTCATAGAATCTGGTGTTAATCTTTCTTTTGGTGCAACCTAAATAGATTTTGTTACAAATACAAATCAGTTCATAGACTGTATAAATAGATTCACATGTGCATCTATGTTTCATATCATAAACCTGAGTACCTGAAGCATCACTAAACAAACTACCCTTACTTATATGTGGGGGCATAGAACAAGTACCTTTCTGGCATCAGTATTTTACAGAGAAGGATATCTATTTTTAGTGGAAGTGTTTTTTGCATATGTTTATAATTAATAATTCCCATCTTAGAATTATCATGTTAGGTAATTTGGATGATATGCCTACCTGACGCCATTTCCGGTAAAGAGGGGTTTTAAATCAAAGACCTGTATGATCTCCCATATTGTTACATATCCCTGAAGAAGTGTGCGCGTGTTTAGCAGATGAAATGTGTAGTATTTTCATTACAGACATTGAAGCAGCTATAAGGACCCTATTGTGACAGGTGCTGGGATGGCTATCTTCTATGCAGGAGATCTGAACTTTTTAGATTGAGAGCTACTTTTATCAGGAAAGGATTTTGCTACACTTGGGTTCCAGCTGACTTTTTGATGTGCCTGGTTTTACCACAATTCCTCTAAAAGTATATACTAGCAGGTTTTATGTTAAATATATATTACGCTTTGAATCAGGGTTGTGCTTTGTTCATTATGTTTCAGATTATCTCTATCCATATGTGAGAAATGGTTCTATTTCTGAAAGTAGCAGCATCCCCATAATCAAGCAGATTTTATTTCTACAATCCATTAGGAGGTGTTACTTATTGTTCCGAACTGAACATTGACTGGAGAGGACTCCCTAAGTCATCCACAAAATTTTACAGAAGTATCAGGTTTTCATAACCTTGATTGCAGTTAAGGATGTTCCTTCTAAGTGGTTTTTATTATAAACAAGCCACAAAGAAGGAGAAAATACCAGAGCCAGGAAGCCAATGCAGTCAAAGATTTTATTTCAGCCTGGAGACATCCAACAGTAAGGTAAGGTAAAACTCCTGCTATCTAATGCATTTCACGCATGCGCACATGTTCTTCATCAGAGATAGGTACCTGTCCCTCCAAGTGTTCCTAAATACTATATGTAAGCCAATAGGAAATGTATTAGTTAATTAATTGGCTGATATAGAAGATAAACTCTGAGGAGGGATACAAGTATGTTTGTGACATGCTAGAATTTACATGATAAAAGACATATAAAATATGATGGTTTCTATTATATGTGACTTTATCTGCTTATTCATATACAGTATATATATATATATATATATATATATATATATATATATATATATATATATATTGCAATTACAAATGTTTAGGAATTCTCATGTTTAGGAATCCTAATGTTTATTTCTTTTGTTTGTATTGATATGAAACAAAAAAGTGGAGAAACAAATCTGACATATTTTATGCAAAACTCCAAAAATGGACTGGACAAAATTATTGGCACCCTCAATTTAATATTTGGTAGCACATCACTTGGAAAAAATAACTTAAATCAATTGCTTCCTGTAACCATCAATGAGTTTCTTACACCGCTCTACTGGAATTTTGAACCACTCTTCTTTCAGCAACTGCTCCAGATCTCTCAGATTTGAAGGGTTCCTTTTCCCAACTGCTGTTTTAAGATCTCTCCACAGGTGTTCTATGGGATTTAGATCTGGACTCATTGCTGGCCAGTTCAGCACTCTCCATCGCTTTGTCTTAAACCATTTCTGGGTGCTTTTTGACATGCCCTTTGGGTCACTATCCTGCTGTAAGACCCATGACCTCTAATGGAGACCAAACTTTCTGACACTGGGCCCTACATTGCACAACATTATTCTTTGGTAGTCTTCAGACTTCATAATGCCATGCACACAGTCAAGACATCCAGTGCCTGAAGCAGCAAAGCAACTCCAAAACATCAGTAAACCTCCACCATGCTTCACTGTAGGGACTATATTCTTTTCTTTAAAAGCCTCATTTCTTTTTCTGAAAACAGTAGAATGATGGGCTTTACTAAAAAGCTGTAATTTTGTTTTGTCTGTCCACAGCACATTCTCCCAAAGAGATTTTGGCTTCCTTAGGTAAGTTTTGGCAAACTCCAATCTGGATTTTTTATGTTTCTGTGTCAGCAATGGGATCCTCCTGGGATCTCTGGAGATGGACTTGTAAGTTGTAACCTTGAGATTGTCCATGCTTTTCAACAATTTTTGTTCTCAAATCCTCAGACAATACTTTGCTGCTCTTCCTCTTCTCCATGCTCAGTGTGACACACAGAGACACACAACAGAAAGGTTGAGTCAATTTTTTCACAATTTAAAACTGGTTGCCAGTGGGATTTCTATATTGTCAGTACCTGTTAATTGATACAGGTGAGTTTAATTTCAAATTATTATTTCTTACAATTTTGAGAAGGTGGCAATAATTTTGTCCAGTCCATAGCACTATAGCACTCACTGGTCTTGACTTTACTCAACTTATTTTATCAAATAAATACACAGTAGTGTAATGTACCGGTAGTGATTAGTGAACGTCTGTCTGTGGGTTGTGTATCCATAGGGCAAGATTTATACCAAGGTGAATGGTCCGATCGGTCGTAAGGTCACTCATTTGAGCATACAACTGATATTTATGAAGCAGCAGTTTAAACTGGAGTTGGTGCATGAAAATCACACCGTATTTATTTGACTGGGGTGTTTGACAAGCCCCACTCTCCCACAATTGATTGCGTGAGGGTAGGGGGGCGGCATTGCATGAGTGTTCCCATGTGCAATAATAAATATTGGGAACATATCCACCACATAATTTGAATCAAGTGCGGGCAGATTCACAACTTGCGAATCCTGTCTCCTAGCAAATTGATAAATCTTGCCCATAATTGGGATACAGCGGATCCATATGTTTGATTTAGCCATGAGAGTGCTTTTGCTATTATAACATGTTTTTAATTAAGGGGAGCGTTTATTCCAATTTTTGCTTTATATGTCTGTGATTTGTTCACATTAGCATTTGTCTAAAGAAAACATGTAGTTTAATGACCTCTAAAATGACATAGAAGGCAAAATTAAATTATGCCTATTTAGGTTTTGTGTTTGGAGGGAATAAGTCTACATACTGTGCCTTATTGGTCAGCTTTGAGTTAACTGTTGTGAACTCTACCATCTATACAGTACGTGCCGCACAAATAACAGCCATTTCTTATTTACTGTATCTTTTGATTATGAAACCAGATTCCTCTTTTTTGCTTCCTGTGCTTTATTTATTTATTGTTACATTTTTATTTCCCCATCTTTTTAATTTGTATTGGTTATTTTTGTTTTCTTATAATAATTAACCTTATTAATAAAAAAATATTAACTATATAATAACTATATAATAATATTAATTTTCAAATGATCAACTTTTACTAGTGTTTTATAATTTGAAATATTCATAGAAGTTTAGATAGCTATCTTCCATAGTAAGTCTTGTATACATTTTGTGGTGTATTTTACCTTTGTTTGCTCACGCTTTCCTCTCCATAGATAGAATACAATTTTATAAAATTCTTTCCAGAGAATCTTAGAACAATTTCAGACTCAAGGTTTGCAGGCACTGCTGTGATCTGAAATAATAGGCTATCCATCAGTTCCGTCTTATGTTTTATGACAGATCATTTTCAGATGTAGTCAGTTTATATATGAATTTAAAAAATGTCTATTGGTTCAGTTTGATCGCAGTTTTTTTTTTTTTTATAAATGCTCTTATTTTCCTAGTGAAAATATAAACCTGCAACATCTGATCATAGTTACATAGTGACATAGTAGATGGGGCTGAAAGAAAAGTCCATTAAAGGGACATTATACACTAAGGGCTAGATTAAAAGTGGAGCGCTAAATTATCACGCACCCCCAAATGGGCAAATTTGCCAGTTTACGGGCGTGCAATAATAAATCAGTCATTACAAGTGGCTGGTTATTGCTGCTGTGAGCTTGCGGTAGCAATAAGAGATTATGAAATTACCCAGGGATCAGATCTCTGGTTAATTTTATAAATGTGCCCCAAATGCCCCCAAAATACTGTCTGTTGTATTTTATTAAAAAATAAAGATAGCAGCATGTATATTTTTTGAAAAAATAACTGCACTAAGCAGTATTTTAGGGCTAAAGTTTGCGGGAGTAAGGTGTTTTTACATTGCGTTCTATGTGAACTGTGTGTTCTGAGTAAATATATATGTATATGCTTACATACATATATATTTATGTGTTATGTGAAGAACATTGAAAGTGATATATTTACAGTACAAACACAGTTAAAACACTTTATTAAATCTGAATATTGCATAAATATGATTTTACATGGTTTCAGCTTCTTGACTGCAAAGGGCTCCAATGCTTATAATATAACTTGATACAGGGTCCATCCTCACCAACAGATCTCTGAGGTTCTGTGCCCTCTTATAAACCAATCTTGCTGGTGGCATATCCCTGAATGGTAGAGTAGAATCAGTAGCAACAACTGGCCAATGTTGCTTAATAACTTCTTGTACAATAGATGATGCAGGTGTAAAAGTGGTGATAAAATTCAAACGTTGGTCGGCTGTCTTCAGTGGTTTAGTACTGAGTGATTGTTGGCTGAGTGAATGTGCTTTCTCAATTTGTGTCTCTATCAGCGTTTTCGGGTAGACTCTATCGATAAATTTCCGTGCCATCGAATCAAGTTGTTGCTTCTTGTGAGCCTCCTCTGTGTTATTGCGTACAACACGCAGGAGCTGGGAGGAACTCACCCCTGATTTCTGAAAGTTAGGGTGATAACTCTTGAAATGTAGTATGTGGCTAGTGCTGCACATAAGGGTAATTCTAATGCCGGTGTCTCCACTAGGTCCTCACAGAGACCCCCTTTACCTGTAGGTTCGGACGCAGACACTATAGGAGGGGCGGGAGGAAACATCAAAAAAGTGACAACACGCAAATGGAAACAATAGTCTTTAATTTAAGTTCACGTATGCTTACAAGTGATGAAATTTCATTACTTAATAAAGGCCTGTCATTCATTCCCACCCCTAGGAGCGACCTATTTGATCTACAGGGTTGTTACAGATGTGGGTACTGCATCACCTGCAATGGGATGATCGTTGGCAACAGGTTCCATCATCCCCACACCAATAAAACCTTCTCAATACGACACCGACTGACGTGTACGTCAGATCATGTTATTTACGTGATCATTTGTCTATGTTTCCTTTACTATGTGGGTAAAACTGTCACCACCTTCAGAGAGAGGTTAGTGAACCATAAATCAGCTATCAGGCTGGCTTTTGAGAAAGGACTTTCTGATCAGCCAGTGGCATGCCACTTTCAACAAGTGGATCATGCGATCTCTAACATGAGGACGATACTCATTGATAATATTCCGAAATCAAGACGAGGAGGTGATCGTGTCATGGCTCTGTTGAGGATGGAATCCCGTTGCATTCATCGTTTGGATACCATTACTCCAAAAGGCCTGAATGTAATGATTGACTATAGTTGTTTCTACAAATGACTGTGAGCCTTTTTTCATCATACCTTTTGTGTTTGTATCATCTCCTTGGAGCACGTTGTATCATTGGCATATGCTAATCTGTTAGGCCTTATGTGTAGAAACATACTGTACAGTTAAGATTGAAGTGTTTTTGTAGCTATGGTAATTGGTGGAAGGGTAATGCGATATTCCACATTCAATAACGATACCTGTACGTTTTACACATTGACCTATTTTATATGTATTTTTGATATGTTATATGTGCTGTATAGAGTAAGCATTACCACCTATTGCTTTGCGCCTGTTGTCATGGTAATTACATTTGCGTACAATCATTGGTTATGGTTGGTGCTATTTTGTAGCAATACCACATTATGTTGATTTTTGGCAAGTTGTCTATTCCGTGATAACATGCGCGTGTCTCTTGGTTTTGTTTTCACTATTATTTTTTATTTTTTATGATTTCACAGAGTTCTACGAGGTGACCGATTGGTTGTCATGGTGACGCATTGGCAACTTATTTGAGGGCGGTTCGCCCTTTGTGTATTGGTTGGCTGCTGCTACTGTTACTTGTCTCCGTGACAACAGTCGCCATTTCGCTGATGTCATTACACACATACTAGCGTGCGCATACTGTTGTTCATGTGGTTGTCATGACTACACTCAGATGATCATGACGCTCTGTGTGAGATTCAGCTGCTGTTTAATTGGTATGTTTGGCGGTTTTATGTGAACCTATCATCTGAGTGGGTGGGAGTATTTAGGGCACTTCTTTTGGGTTATGTGTTATGCTTGTCCTGTGTTACTTGTTCTCATGTGACCAAGGCCTCCAAGAGGGGCCGAAACGTTATGTCTGTTTATAAATAAATGGTGATATTGATATCCTCTGGTGCTGGCTGTCATTGCTGTGGATTATATTGGATTACCACCGGATCCTGTCTCTCAGTGCTAATTACTATATATATATATATGGAGAAAAAAAAGGAAATAACGGAGGGGACGCAACTGCTATGAGCTTATAAGAGAGATCCAACCAGTTAACTCCTAAGCATATACTGGTATGGTCAAAAATATATCTAATGTCAGGTGCAGACCCTTATATAAAATAGAAGAGTTTATAAAGAGAGAATAAATCCTGGAAAAAATATATAGACCAGGATTAAAGACAGGGAATTCAGCACTCTTTTCAAAAAGTTAATTTAAGCTCTGAAAATGTTATGATGGTGTATCAAAAATATAATGCTTGTGTGGCTGCAAAGGAGAGAATTCTCTGGCACTTTGAGGTTTTATCTCTAATGAGTATATAAATAGGTAAAAAGTACCAAAAACCCAAATTGTATATATAATCACTTTATGAAGATATTAGATTGCATAGAAAATACAACATACAAACCTGACCGGTCAGGGGATAGTGTTAATGCATGAACAGAAATCATCAACATGATATGTAAATAGTTAATATGGCCAAAAAACCACTAAAGTATACTGCAGTATTACAACGGGGAACAGTAATCAGACTACTACACCCTACTGCTTGCGGCACCTTAGCATGTAAGGCTTAATGCCGGGCAGTTATGTAACTGGGATCTAAGTAGTTACTGTTAGTGTGCCCCAAATCGTATTCATATGTGTTAGTACATATTAAGGCCTAGACATATTGGAATACATACATGTATCTATAAAGATATATTACTGGGGGACAAATGTCAAGCTACTACACCCTGCTGCGTACGGCACCTTAGAGTATAAGGCTAAATGCCGTTCAGGTATTATGTGGGATCTAAGTAGGTTGCAATAATGTGCCCCAAAATATGTACATATATCTTGTGAATTGGCAAGCAAAAAACGTCAGACAATAATCATATTCAGCTAACTTAGCAAGATAGATAAACAGGTAGTCACATAAAAGCAGCTGGTCATGCTATTGGGTGTAGCTGTCCCTTAAGTATAGTCATGCATGCAGGAAAGCAGTTAGCCATGAAGCAAGTAAAAGCATAATGCAAAGTGCAAGATTTCGCCTTAATGATGCGTGATGTTAGTATGCCTCAAGCATTTGTCAGAAGTAACAGTCTCCTTTAAGGACTTGGAGTATAACCCTCTCATCAGGGTAACGATATCCAGATCAGTCATGCATGTGCCTATCAATCAGGCAGTAAAATGGCAGTATACGACCTGTTTCCTGAGTTTTTCTTAAGGCTAGTTCTTAGTTGATAAGCCTTATCGAGTACGAAAAAGCACCGTTCTGGAAATCCATCAAGCGTGTTTGCTTGCAGCGTGTCTGTTCCATGAGATCAACACCAACCACATGTACCGGTTCGGCTTGTCCAATGCCGACACGCGTTTCACCCGCTAGGTGTGTCGGGCTTCGTCAGGGCGTGATGACGTGGGGAGCATCTCATCTCCCTTTTGAGCTTACTAAGTTACATGCCCCTATTGGGAAGTTCCAAAGTCTTACAATACCTCATTGAGAAAGAAAGTTAAAAAAGGGGCAAATCCCCTAAAGTATACGTCAGCCAGTGCATTATGATAATGAAGACAATTAGAATATACTTTTTTAATAGACTTATATGCTAAAATAAAGGAATCATATATACCTATGTAAATTAATTGGGTTTTTGTTTTTGGATAGTACAATTGTTAAGCTTAAGGAACGAGATTTACCTATGTTCCCCTAAATTATTTTTAGATAAGATACTCTAATACTTAGAAATATATATATGGTTGTAAAATATATATACATGTCTGGTCTGGGTAGAAATATAGAGTTTAAATCATAAAGACAACAGCCATATTTTACAAAAAGCAGGCCATGTCAATTCTGTCATCTAACCCTTTAGGTATCTGGGTTTGGAGGATCATAATCCACCTGCATTCCTTCTGGAGGAGGACCTTGTCATTATCGCCTCCTCTATTATTAGTGATGCCTCTGTCAATACCAATGAATGAAAGAGAGTCAGAGTTACAAGCATGAGCATCTTCAAAGTGCTTAGCCACATTACTCTTAGGATTTTTGTATTTAATGTCGTCCCTGTGCTCTGTTATCCGGTCCTTTATAGCTCTCCGGGTACTGCAGGAGAGGAGATAAATGACACCTTCAGTATTGCATGTAATGTGATGCTTTAATTTGTATGTTTTTCCTGTGTGGGTAGAAAAGACTTTAGTTTTCACCACGTATTTACACGCCACGCATCTTCCACATGGATGATTTCCAGTGGATCTGTGTTTAGTGAGCCAGTCTGTTTGCTTTTTAGATGATACAAACTGACTTTTCACAAGTTTGTCTCTGAGATTAGGTGCCCTTCTGGCAGTAATGTTAGGGTGGTCTCCCACCTCCTTAGATACCCCTTCATCACTTGTTAAGACATGCCAGTTTTTATCAAGTATCATTCGCAGGGCAGTCCAATGGCAGTTATAGTCTGCGATCAATCTAATTGGACCTTGCACAGATTTCTCCTTTGGCATCAGAAGTTGCTCACGATTTAAGTGAGCTGCTTCATTGAGGGCCCTATTAACGACTCTCTTCGAGTACCCCCTGTCCTCAAAACGTTTTTTCATTTCAGAAGCATGCTCATAATATTTTGTTTTTGTTGAGCAGTTGCGACGTAGTCTAAGGAACTGTCCCTTGGGTATCCCCTTTTTGAGATGGTCGGGATGATGGCTAGTTGCAAGAAGCAAACTGTTTGTTGCCGTTGCCTTACGAAAGGTCAATTGAGCCCTGGTTTAGATTTATTTTAATATCCAGAAAGGATATTTCCTCCTTACTGCTCTGCAGTGTGAGAAAGATATTTTTATCATTTTTATTCAGAGTTTCTACAAAGTCAAGAAGACCTTGTTCAGAGCCCTCCCATATTAGGAAAATATCATCCATATATCTAAGCCATATGTGGATGTTCTCCTCAAAGAGAGGGCTCTGATACACATCCTCCATCTCCCAGGCTCCCAAATGTAAGCATGCATAGGTGGGGGCACATGTCGCCCCCATAGCTGTCCCTTGCTGCTGTACATACACCTTATTATCAAAGAGAAATACATTATTTGTCAATATGAACTCCAACAGTTCCATGACAAAATCTGTGTGTTGCTGTGTTTGCATTCCTCTCATCATTAGAAAATGTTTGCATGCTTTCATGCCAACGTCATGTGGGATTGATGAGTACAGACCTTCCACGTCCAGGCATGCCATAATGGCACCTTGAGGGACCGAAAGCTTGTCAATTTTCCTTAGAAAGTCTGCCGTGTCCAGGATATATGATGGTAGTGTGCTTAAAAATGGTCTAAGGAAAAAGTCCACATAATTGCCTAGATTTTCAGTTAAACTTCCAATTCCTGCAATTATTGGACGACCTGGCGGATGGTTAGCGTTTTTATGTATCTTAGGGATACAGTAGAAGACAGGTGTTATAGGGTACTCAGGATAAAGATACTTCTGCTCCGAAGTTGTAATAAGGCCATTACTTTTTGCCTTTTTTAAAATGTTAAACAGCGTATATTGTAGGGAAGATGTAGGATTATATGTCATTGATTTGTAATGCTTTTTATTCAAAAGCTGACGTTTTACTTCCAAGACATACATATTTTCATCCCAGAAGACCAGGTTACCACCTTTGTCCGCTGGCTTGATTAAGAATCCTTTAGCATTCATGAGATCAGTAAGAGCTTTACGTTCAGGTTTTGATAGGTTATCATCTACTATTCCTGTGAAGGATAGTTGATTAACCTTCTTCTCAACCTGTTTCACGAATATATTGACTGCCGGCACCATTGAGAGTTGTGGCATGTATTTTGATTTTGCCTTAAAATCCGAAGTAGTTTTATTATAACAAGGAATATCCTTTAATTGTGTGGGGGTATACCGACTCCCCTCATTCTCTTCAAGAAAGCTTTGTAACGTCTCTACCGTGGAAATGTCATCCTTAGTGATGTTGACATCATCCACTAGATGTTTGCTTTTGCCCTTCATTATCTGTGACAGTACTATTTTTCGGGCAAACAAATCGAGATCTTTTATAAAATTGAACTTATCAAGGTAGTTTTTGGGGCAAAAAGAAAGACCTTTCTTAAGCACCTCTATATGTGCAGGGTTGAGCTTAAATGAAGATAAATTAATTATCTGAAGGCCTTCTTCTGCTGTCTTTAGTACCTCCTGCGTCCCCGGAATCGCCGGGGTCTGCCCCTCACAAAGTTCCCCTAATTTTGCTCTTGTCTCAGTTGTCTGGAGGGATATCTCCTCTCTCGTGAGTCTGAATTTTTCCCTCCTCCGCCTTCTCTTCCTACCTCCTCTCCTCCTTCCCCTAAAAAATTGTGTGATTTCTCTGTAGTTGATCTATGATGTTCAGATTCTGCATCTGAAACATCAGTACCAGAGTCATAGGTACCTCTTACCGATAAATAGTTATATACTTTGTTGTTCTTGTAATCATCATTATCTCTGGAAAGTTTTCTACCTTTTCTTAGTTTGATGTCATTTTGCAGTCTAGCAATTTGCTCTTTAATTTCCTCATTTAGTTTAGCAAAGTTGGTGTTATTAGAAAAGGTATTAACCACTTTTTGGCATTCCTCTGCCTGTGTGATTGTCTTATCCAGTCTTTCTTTATTACGCTTGACCATTTTACCCATCAAAATGATGGAACAGTCGGTGAGACTGGAGTTCCAGTCCTCCATGAATGCATCTCCTCCTTCATCTTCCCTTAAGTTGGTCCCGGGGTCTAGTCTCAGACGTAGACCTCTTGGTATAATGTTATTTTTTATATAATTCTCTAGGCTAGATGTCTCAGCCCTGAGTTTAACCTGTTTAACCAAAAGTTTTTTATAGTTTTTAAAGGCACCATATATATTGATCGGTGCATTATTTTCAATCTGTGTCAGAGATTTTGTTATCCCCTGCAGCCACCAAGCAAGTGACACACCCAAGAGTTGTAAACTCTTGTAAAATACAGAATTTAGCACTTAGGGATCACCACTCCGGAAACCTATATCATGGTCCTTAGACCCAGTTAAATAGGTATAATAATGGAGAAAAAAAAGGAAATAACGGAGGGGACGCAACTGCTATGAGCTTATAAGAGAGATCCAACCAGTTAACTCCTAAGCATATACTGGTATGGTCAAGAATATATCTAATGTCAGGTGCAGACCCTTATATAAAATAGAAGAATTTATAAAGAGAGAATAAATCCTGGAAAAAATATATAGACCAGGATTAAAGACAGGGAATTCAGCACTCTTTTCAAAAAGTTAATTTAAGCTCTGAAAATGTTATGATGGTGTATCAAAAATATAATGCTTGTGTGGCTGCAAAGGAGAGAATTCTCTGGCACTTTGAGGTTTTATCTCTAATGAGTATATAAATAGGTAAAAAGTACCAAAAACCCAAATTGTATATATAATCACTTTATGAAGATATTAGTTTGCATAGAAAATACAACATACAAACCTGACCGGTCAGGGGATAGTGTTAATGCATGAACAGAAATCATCAAAATGATATGTAAATAGTTAATATGGCCAAAAAAAACACTAAAGTATACTGCAGTATTACAACGGGGAACAGTAATCAGACTACTACACCCTACTGCTTGCGGCACCTTAGTATGTAAGGCTTAATGCCGGGCAGTTATGTAACTGGGATCTAAGTAGTTACTGTTAGTGTGCCCCAAATCGTATTCATATGTGTTAGTACATATTAAGGCCTAGACATATTGGAATACATACATGTATCTATAAAGATATATTACTGGGGGACAAATGTCAAGCTACTACACCCTGCTGCGTACGGCACCTTAGAGTATAAGGCTAAATGCCGGGCAGGTATTATGTGGGATCTAAGTAATGTGCCCCAAAATATGTACATATATCTTGTGAATTGGCAAGCAAAAAACGTCAGACAATAATCATATTCAGCTAACTTAGCAAGATAGATAAACAGGTAGTCGCACAAAAGCAGCTGGTCGTGCTATTGGGTGTAGATGTCCCTTAAGTATAGTCATGCATGCAGGAAAGCAGTTAGCCATGAAGCAAGTAAAAGCATAATGCTAAGTGCAAGATTTCGCCTTAATGATGCGTGATGTTAGTATGCCTCAAGCATTTGTAAGAAGTAACAGTCTCCTTTAAGGACTTGGAGTATAACCCTCTCATCAGGGTAACGATATCCAGATCAGTCATGCATGTGCCTTTCAATCAGGCAGTTAAATGGCAGTATTCCCTGTCTTTAATCCTGGTCTATATATTTTTTCCAGGATTTATTCTCTCTTTTTAAACTCTTCTATTTTATATAAGGGTCTGCACCTGACATTAGATATATTCTTGACCATACCAGTATATGCTTAGGAGTTAATTGGTTGGATCTCTCTTATAAGCTCATAGCAGTTGCGTCCCCTCCGTTATTTCCTTTTTTTTCTCCATTATTATACCTATTTAACTGGGTCTAAGGACAATGATATAGGTTTCCGGAGTGGTGATCCCTAAGTGCTAAATTCTGTATTTTACAAGAGTTTACAACTCTTGGGTGTGTCACTTGCTTGGTGGCTGCAGGGGATAACAAAATCTCTGACACTTGTGCCCTATTCTCTAGTACGCTATTATAATGGCATTTACACTGTCTGATGAAAACTGGGAAGCTGAACTAACAGCGTCTCTGTCTATGTCTGGTTTGGAAGAGAGCCAGATTGAAAATAATGCACCGATCAATATATATGGTGCCTTTAAAAACTATAAAAAACTTTTGGTTAAACAGGTTAAACTCAGGGCTGAGACATCTAGCCTAGAGAATTATATAAAAAATAACATTATACCAAGAGGTCTACGTCTGAGACACTTAAGGGAAGATGAAGGAGGAGATGCATTCATGGAGGACTGGAACTCCAGTCTCACCGACTGTTCCATCATTTTGATGAGTAAAATGGTCAAGCGTAATAAAGAAAGACTGGATAAGACAATCACACAGGCAGAGGAATGCCAAAAAGTGGTTAATACCTTTTCTAATAACACCAACTTTGCTAAACTAAATGAGGAAATTAAAGAGCAAATTGCTAGACTGCAAAATGACATCAAACTAAGAAAAGGTAGAAAACTTTCCAGAGATAATGATGATTACAAGAACAACAAAGTATATAACTATTTATCGGTAAGAGGTACCTATGACTCTGGAACTGATGTTTCAGATGCAGAATCTGAACATCATAGATCAACTACAGAGAAATCACACAATTTTTCGGGGAAGGAGAAGAGGAGGTAGGAAGAGAAGGCGGAGGAGGGAAAAATTCAGACTCACGAGAGAGGAGATATCCCTCCAGACAACTGAGACAAGAGCAAAATTAGGGGAACTTTGTGAGGGGCAGACCCCGGCGATTCTGGGGACTCAGGGGGTACTAAAGACAGCAGAAGAAGGCCTTCAGATAATTAATTTATCTTCATTTAAGCTCAACCCTGCACATATAGAGGTGCTTAAGAAAGGTCTTTCTTTTTGCCCCAAAAACTACCTTGATAAGTTCAATTTTATAAAAGATCTCGATTTGTTTGCCCGAAAAATAGTACTGCCACAGATAATGAAGGGCAAAAGCAAACTTCTAGTGGATGATGTCAACATCACTAAGGATGACATGTCCACGGTAGAGACGTTACAAAGCCTTCTTGAAGAGAATGAGGGGAGTCGGTATACCCCCACACAATTAAAGGATATTCCTTGTTATAATAAAACTACTTCGGATTTTAAGGCAAAATCAAAATACATGCCACAACTCTCAATGGTGCCGGCAGTCAATATATTCGTGAAACAGGTTGAGAAGGAGGTTAATCAACTATCCTTCACAGGAATAGTAGATGATAACCTATCAAAACCTGAACGTAAAGCTCTTACTGATCTCATGAATGCTGAAGGATTCTTAATCAAGCCAGCGGACAAAGGTGGTAACCTGGTCTTCTGGGATGAAAATATGTATGTCTTGGAAGTAAAACGTCAGCTTTTGAATAAAAAGCATTACAAATCAATGACATATAATCCTACATCTTCCCTACAATATACGCTGTTTAACATTTTAAAAAAGGCAAAAAGTAATGGCCTTATTACAACTTCGGAGCAGAAGTATCTTTATCCTGAGTACCCTATAACACCTGTCTTCTACTGTATCCCTAAGATACATAAAAACGCTAACCATCCGCCAGGTCGTCCAATAATTGCAGGAATTGGAAGTTTAACTGAAAATCTAGGCAATTATGTGGACTTTTTCCTTAGACCATTTTTAAGCACACTACCATCATATATCCTGGACACGGCAGACTCTCTAAGGAAAATTGACAAGCTTTCGGTCCCTCAAGGTGCCATTATGGCATGCCTGGACGTGGAAGGTCTGTACTCATCAATCCCACATGACGTTGGCATGAAAGCATGCAAACATTTTCTAATGATGAGAGGAATGCAAACACAGCAACACACAGATTTTGTCATGGAACTGTTGGAGTTCATATTGACAAATAATGTATTTCTCTTTGATAATAAGGTGTATGTACAGCAGCAAGGGACAGCTATGGGGGCGACATGTGCCCCCACCTATGCATGCTTACATTTGGGAGCCTGGGAGATGGAGGATGTGTATCAGAGCCCTCTCTTTGAGGAGAACATCCACATATGGCTTAGATATGTGGATGATATTTTCCTCATATGGGAGGGCTCTGAACAAGGTCTTCTTGACTTTGTAGAAACTCTGAATAAAAATGATAAAAATATCTTTCTCACACTGCAGAGCAGTAAGGAGGAAATATCCTTTCTAGATATTAAAATAAATCTAAACCAGGGCTCAATTGAAACTGAGAACTTTTGTAAGGCAACAGCAACAAACAGTTTGCTTCTTGCAACTAGCCATCATCCCGACCATCTCAAAAAGGGGATACCCAAGGGACAGTTCCTTAGACTACGTCGCAACTGCTCAACAAAAACAAAATATTATGAGCATGCTTCTGAAATGAAAAAACATTTTGAGGACAGGGGGTACTCGAAGAGAGTCGTTAATAGGGCCCTCAATGAAGCAGCTCACTTAAATCGTGAGCAACTTTTGATGCCAAAGGAGAAATCTGTGCAAGGTCCAATTAGATTGATCGCAGACTATAACTGCCATTGGACAGCCCTGCGAATGATACTTGATAAAAACTGGCATGTATTAACAAGTGATGAAGGGGTATCTAAGGAGGTGGGAGACCAACCTAACATTACTGCCAGAAGGGCACCTAATCTCAGAGACAAACTTGTGAAAAGTCAGTTTGTATCATCTAAAAAGCAAACAGACTGGCTCACTAAACACAGATCCACTGGAAATCATCCATGTGGAAGATGCATGGCGTGTAAATACATGGTGAAAACTAAAGTCTTTTCTACCCACACAGGAAAAACATACAAATTAAAGCATCACATTACATGCAATACTGAAGGTGTCATTTATCTCCTCTCCTGCAGTACCCGGAGAGCTATAAAGGACTGGATAACAGAGCACAGGGACGACATTAAATACAAAAATCCTAAGAGTAATGTGGCTAAGCACTTTGAAGATGCTCATGCTTGTAACTCTGACTCTCTTTCATTCATTGGTATTTACAGAGGCATCACTAATAATAGAGGAGGCGATAATGACAAGGTCCTCCTCCAGAAGGAATGCAGGTGGATTATGATCCTCCAAACCCAGATACCTAAAGGGTTAAATGACAGAATTGACATGGCCTGCTTTTTGTAAAATATGGCTGTTGTCTTTATGATTTAAACTCTATATTTCTACCCAGACCAGACATGTATATATATTTTACAACCATATATATATTTCTAAGTATTAGAGTATCTTATCTAAAAATAATTTAGGGGAACATAGGTAAATCTCGTTCCTTAAGCTTAACAATTGTACTATCCAAAAACAAAAACCCAATTAATTTACATAGGTATATATGATTCCTTTATTTTAGCATATAAGTCTATTAAAAAAGTATATTCTAATTGTCTTCATTATCATAATGCACTGGCTGACGTATACTTTAGGGGATTTGCCCCTTTTTTAACTTTCTTTCTCAATGAGGTATTGTGAGACTTTGGAACTTCCCAATAGGGGCGTGTAACTTAGTAAGCTCAAAAGGGAGATGAGATGCTCCCCACGTCATCACGCCCTGACGAAGCCCGACACACCTAGCGGGTGAAACGCGCGTCGGCATTGGACAAGCCGAACCGGTACATGTGGTTGGTGTTGATCTCATGGAACAGACACGCTGCAAGCAAACACGCTTGATGGATTTCCAGAACGGTGCTTTTTCGTACTCGATAAGGCTTATCAACTAAGAACTAGCCTTCTTACGCTAACTGCGCATTGCTATCTGAGAATACTCAGCTCCTGGTTTTAGCCGATGTAAGTAAACAGTAAATCATTCCTTTCGTAATGATTCACTGTTTGATTTCATTTCTCTCATCAGCCAGATATTTTTCGATGTCTATATGTTTCAATGTTTGCTTTAATTTCTACCATCAATAATTTCTCTCTTCATATATAAAATAATTGCAAGTATTTTTTGGGCAAAAACTATTGATGGTAGAAATTAAAGCAAACATTGAAACATATAGACATCGAAAAATATCTGGCTGATGAGAGAAATGAAAGCAAACAGTGAATCATTACGAAAGGAATGATTTACTGTTTACTTACATCGGCTAAAACCAGGAGCTGAGTATTCTCAGATAGCAATGCGCAGTTAGCGTAAGAAGTGCGCATGCGCAGTAAGTAGCAAAGAGTTAGTGTAGATGCCGGGAGCGTGCGGTTCATATTTTACATAGGGCGCATGGTGAGCTGATGATTGGCTAAAAGCGTTGTCAATCAAAGCTGCACCGGTGAAAAAATTATAGAGAGGCTGTTTAAAAAACTCTACGGAGGGGAAATAAAATCATCATTACAGAGTGAATAAATTGTTTTTTATTTATATAAGCACATCGATGTGCTAGTTAAGGTAAAAGAAAAAGGATAATGTACTGCACAACAGATGACTTTACCATCACTTTAATGTTTTTTTTTATGAATGTAACTGTACTTTTTCATGTATTTTTGATATGTTTTGTGCAACTTTTTATTTGAGAGTGCAATGAACTATTTCAGAGCATTTTCAGCCATTTAATAAAAGGTTACATATTTTGCTTTTTGGCCTCTCTAAGGCCTAGATTTGGAGTTTGGCGGTAGCAGTGAAAACCAGCGTTAGAGGCTCCTAACACTGGTTTTAGGCTACCGCCGGTATTTGGAGTCAGTCAAAAAAGGGTCTAACGCTCACTTTTCAGCCGCGACTTTTCCATACCGCAGATCCCCTTACGTCAATTGCGTATCCTATCTTTTCAATGGGATCTTTCTAACTCCGGTATTTAGAGTTGTGGCTGAAGTGAGCGTTAGAAATCTAACGACAAAACTCCAGCCGCAGAAAAAAGTCAGGAGTTAAGAGCTTTTTGGGCTAACGCCGGTTCATAAAGCTCTTAACTACTGTGCTCTAAAGTACACTAACACCCATAAACTACCTATGTACCCCTAAACTGAGGTCCCCCCACATCGCCGCCACTCGATTAAATTTTTTTAACCCCTAATCTGCCGACCGCCACCTACGTTATACTTATGTACCCCTAATCTGCTGCTCCTAACACCGCCGACCCCTGTATTATATTTATTAACCCCTAATCTGCCCCCCACAACGTCGCAGCCAACTACCTACAATAATTAACCCCTAATCTGCCGACCGCAAAGCGCTGCTACTTAAGTTATCCTTATGTACCCCTAATCTGCTGCCCCTAACACCGCCGACCCCTATATTATATTTATTAACCCCTAATCTGCCCCCCACAACGTCGCCTCCACCTGCCTACACTTATTAACCCCTAATCTGCCGAGCGGACCGCACCGCTACTCTATTAAATTTATTAACCCCTAAAGCTAATTCTAACCCTAACCCTAACACCCCCCTAAGTTAAATATAATTTTATTCTAACGAAATAAATTAACTCTTATTAAATAACTTATTCCTATTTAAAGCTAAATATTTACCTGTAAAATAAACCCTAATATAGCTACAATATAACAAATAATTACATTGTAGCTATTTTAGGATTAATATTTATTTTACAGGCAACTTTGTAATTATTTTAACCAGGTACAATAGCTATTAAATAGTTAAGAACTATTTAATAGTTACCTAGTTAAAATAATAACAAAATTAGCTGTAAAATAAATCCTAACCTAAGTTACAATTAAACCTAACACTATACTATCATTAAATTAATTAAATAAAATACCTACAATTACCTACAATTAAACCTAACACTACACTATCAATAAATTAATTAAATACAATATCTACAAATAACTACAATGAAATAAACTAACTAAAGTACAAAAAATAAAAAAGAACCAAGTTACAAAAAATAAAAAAATATTTACAAACATAAGAAAAATATTACAACAATTTTAAACTAATTACACCTACTCTAAGCCCCCTAATAAAATAACAAAGCCCCCCAAAATAAAAAAATGCCCTACCCTATTCTAAATTACAAAAGTTCAAAGCTCTTTTACTTTACCAGCCCTGAACAGGGCCCTTTTCGGGGCATGCCCCAAGAAATTCAGCTCTTTTGCCTGTAAAAAAACACATACAATACCCCCCCAACATTACAACCCACCACCCACATACCCCTAATCTAACCCAAACCCCCCTTAAATAAACCTAACACTAAGCCCCTGAAGATCTTCCTACCTTATCTTCACCTCACCAGGTATCACCGATCCGTCCTGGCTCCAAAATCTTCATCCAAGCCCAAGCGGGGGCTAGACATCCACCATCCGACGGCTGAAGAAGTCCAGAAGAGGGTCCAAAGTCTTCATCCTATCCGGGAAGAAGAGTAGATCCGGACCGGCATCCATCATCTTCCAAGCGGCATCTTCTATCTTCATCCGATGAGGACCGGCTCCATCTTGAAGACCTCCATCGCGGATCCATCCTTCTTCTCCGACGACTAGACGACGAATGACGGTTCCTTTAAATGACGTCATCCAAGATGGCGTCCCTCGAATTCCGATTGGCTGATAGGATTCTATCAGCCAATCGGAATTAAGGTAGGAATATTCTGATTGGCTGATGGAATCAGCCAATCAGAATCAAGTTCAATCCGATTGGCTGATTCAATCAGCCAATCAGATTGAGCTCGCATTCTATTGGCTGTTCCAATAGAATGAAAATATAAATAAAAATAAAAATAAATACATTATTTATATGAGATACCTTGAATATATGTTTTTGTAACCATATATTTAGGGTAAATCACTTAAAAGAATCTTTTTTATTTCATTTCTCTTTGTGTAAACTTAAACATATATTAACACAGTCACCCCTAGCTCTGTTTCTTACATAAATATTTTGTGCATTAAGCACACCCGTTCATTTTTTAGCACAACTATCTATTCATCTATATTAATTCCCTTGCTCACATATGTTTTGTATATTCTATACTATTCTATACTATTCTTGTGGGTATAGGTGTATGTTTACATGTTTATGCGTATATGTATATATGTTTATATTAATAGCACATTTACTTATATATTTCCTACACATTATTTCACAACACTTAAGTACACAGGTCTATTTGATAGTAGAGTTTATTTATCAGTAGAAGCTGCTTTTAACCTATGTTTGATTATCATATATATCTTCTAAATAAATATCGAGAATTAGTTCATATCGGTGGTATTCATATGTATTTTATAAACCATATTGTATCAGAGTTTTTTATTAATAATTATTCCTTATAAGGAACAACATTAACTAACCACGATGTTGCTTTGTATCATTCCTAAATTGCAACATTGTGTGGTTCTTTGTTGTTTATTCAGATTGGCTACTATGGCTGTCACTCAAAGCTGTATCAAAGATGTGTTGATAGGTTAATTATTCTGAAAAGGAGCAATAAGATTTCCTTTTTGGCTGTTTAAATGCTAGTCTCACCCTCAGTGAACATCTTGATAAAGGCCACCTGGGCCCAAACCGGTAGAGAGTTCACTGTTACTTTGATGTTTGTTTAGAACTTTTAAATAACACTGCATTTAGGAGTCCTCGGCGCAAATCACTTTTAACATAGTAATTGTCAGGATCTCGCAGTATACTTGAACTTAGAACAGACACTGTCTGTCAGGAAATCCATTGTTTTACACAGATACTGTCTGTAAGAAGTCACTACAGCCTCTGCATTGCTTCATCACCTGTGGGAAACTATCAATCAAACGCTGTCTTTCTGGAATATCCAAACACACACAGGCGCTGTCTGTTGGAATTGCGGCACTCAATTACAGACGCTGTCTGTTGAAGCTATTGCTTATAGTAAAAATATAATAGAAGAATATTATAGAAGAAATGAGAGAGTAGTATATACCACTTAATAAACCTCACGGTGCCTCCCTCTTAACAAATTATATCATACTAAAAAAAGAGAGAGAAATATTAGAGAATACAATAATCCTCTAAAAAAGAAAGGAAATGAATTGCTTATAGTAACCCACCAATCCCACCAATCCCAAGATTTGGATTGTGAGCTGACTCAGCTGTCATTCTTTCCTCCTACGACACACTCTGGAGTGAATTACATGATCTACGTTCTCCACCTAACCTGCAAAATCATCAAAATCAACACTTTTTTAGCCTTGTTCTTTCATTAGCGATTGTTGAAAGATATAACTGTTCATCCTAACCTGCAAAACCTGGTCTATGTATGTGTAGGCCGAATAACGCTTTTCAAGAGTCTCTCCATATTACCCATAATGTCTCTTTCTTGGGGGGAAGTGGAGAATCCCAATCACATGTGTCTACAGAGAGTTCTTTGAGCAGAATCTTACCTTGGATGGTCACAGGTGCTGCCAGGGGCGTATTTAGGTTTTGTGCTGCCCTAGGCACTCAGAATCCTGCTGCCCCCCCTGGATTTAGGTCATTTTTGGCCATATCATTTTTTGGTTAGGGAGTTGTTGTTTTGTTTTTTTTTGCTGCTGCATTTTAAAATTAAATTTTCCCCAGCCAGGGTTCGTAAAAAGCTTGCATACAGTCTCAGGTAGGTTGAATTAGCACATGTGTACACACACAGTATACATGTGAGCAGTAACGCCACAGCAAGGCTTCAACCATTGTTACTGGCCATTCACACACCTTTCATATCTCCTTTTACACATGATACACTCACACAATCGCTCAATGAAATAAAAAAAAAGGACATTGTTAAGATCACCCTATCAAAGTCTGCAGTATTAATGTTTACAGATAGCTGCTAACCACATGGCCTCCCAGGCCCAGACATGTTCACAACAACAACAAAACTTTACTATCATTATCAGTTAGCCACAAGTGTTTTACGTTTCAGACTGATATTTCTGGATTTATAAAAAAAAAAAAAATCACAAGTAAATTATTAGTGGGCTTCTGTTATTCTTGCAAAAATATCTTGGCACTGGCATCCTCCCTGGCAGACAACACGTACGGTTAAAGCATTATCACTTTTTGAATGCAGTAATAATACCAAGCTGCAGACAACTTCTCTCTGGCAGGGACATTTCTACATTTAGCTACAGAGTATTCACATACAGTGTAATATTAAATAGGATTAGTTTACCCCCCATGCTTAGTTACTAGTCACTCCTATTGCGCTGGGTTACTACCTGCAATCGGTTAAAGATGATACAAGCTTTATGGACATAGATATGTCCTATATGGCTATAAGACTGGTAACTGATGAATCCAGATGTATATTTCTAACATACAAGCTAAGGGACAAGTATATTATAAATAAATGACATTCCCAGCAAACACAGTCGGTAAATGAGGATGGGGGACCCCAGACACAGATGTGTAGTGACTGCCCACAGCCCATATTATTCCATTATGATGCCTGTGTGGCTGTGTGCCCGGCCCCTGCCACCTTCCTTGGCCCCCCCCCAGGCTCACATTTTTTCAAAATTCAAACACAAAATTTATGTCACAATGAAATTATTAATAAATTATATTATCACATTGTGATCGCTCTAAGCTAGCCTAGCGGGCTAGCAGCTATTACAGAGATCATGGCTGCCGCTGCGCTGATGGCTCTGTCAGATGATCATGACAGACAGACTCTCTGAGTCACTCTGAACTTTGAAGTACATGTCACACACTGTGTGTACTTCAGAGTGACTCAGAGAGTCTGTCTGTCATGATCATCCGACAGAGCCATCAGCGCAGCGGGAGCCATGATCTCTGTAATAGCTGCTAGCCACAGTCTCTGACTTACACTTTGTTGTACTTAAACTTACTAGTACTACTCATTAGCTTAGAATAGAGCCGAGGCGCAATTAGTCCCAATGAAAACAAAAATACCTTTCTAGTACTGCGTCGTGAGTCATTGTGACTGTCTGTGTCTGCAGTGCACTCAGTCTCAGCTATGTCAAGTCCTCTGTCACTCTCAGCCAGGCTCTGCTCCGCTTCACACACCGTCGACGTTGTCTCTACCATCTGTCACCACTGTGACTAGTCACCGCATGATGGAGGTCATGGAGTCCAATGCCTGCCTGCCTGCCTGCTCACAGTGCTCAGAGATCACGTGTGCACATGTGTGGCTCCCTCCATACATGTGTCACGTGACCGCCGCACAGAGAATTCTTTTTTTTTTTTTAATAAAATAATAATAACTGGTTAACGCCAACCTTGGCAACATAGTGCCAGTGCCGCCCTCTCAATCTGCCGCCCTAGGCACCGGCCTTGTTGGCCTATGCATAAATATGCCCCTGGGTGCTGCAAACCCGAGTGGATCATACAAGCTGTTTATGGTAGATAAGACACCTCACATTGTGAAAGGCCTTAGTTCTTGGTCCACTTGGAAGGTAATGGTGTCAGAATTGAGGTCCCAATTGAGTCCTAGGCTACTCTCTTGAGTAGGCTGATTGCAGCCTCAAGTGATGGAAGTGACTTTAAGCCGTCATCTACATAAAAGTCTTTCTCGACGAACTGTCTAACATCTTGCCCATAGTATTTTTCATCTTCTTGGGCAAATAGCTTGAGTCCATAGATAGCAACAGCGGGGGATGGAGTGTTGCCAAAAACATGTACTTTCATGCTGTATTCTATAATGTCTTTAGCAGGGTCATTATCTTTGAACCAGAAGAATCTTAGAAAGTCCCTGTGCTCTTCCTTGACCAGGAAGCAATGAAACATTTGTTGTATGTCGGCAACTATGCCAATGGCTTCCTTGCAGAATCTAATGAGAACACCAAGAAGTTTGTTGTTGAGATCTGGCCCTGTTAAGAGGACATCATTGAGAGAGAGTCGTGTTGGGAGCTGGCGTTGAATACTACTCAGATTTTCCCTGGCTTCTTGGGGTGGTAAACACCGAAGATTGGTATGTACCAGCACTTTTCTTCCTCTTTCAGGGGTGGGGCTACCTCTGCATGGTTGTCTTCAAACATCTTGCTCATGAACGAAAATAAATGTTCTTTCATATCTGGTTTCCTTTGGAAGCGTTTTAATGCCTGTGCTCTATTGTTAGGAAGACAGAGTCTCTGTGTTCTGAAAGGAAGCGGTGCTACCCAACTGTTTGCTTCATCTTTGTAGAATTCCTGTTCCATTATCTTCAAGAAGATCTCACCTTCAATAGATATGGCAATTTTGTTGTCTTCTTTTGTCCTTTGGAAAACTGAACATCCCAAATGATTTCTGCCTTCATCACAGAGACAATTAGTAGTGTAAATACTTCTTGTAAGGTTGGAATGTGCATTGACAGGTTTCACTCTTATGAGGAATCTGTTGGGACAAGGCTGGAAAAGGGATGGACGCACGCTCTCTAATGTCTTTGTAAAAAGGGAGTTCACGGCAGTTGGTTTGTGAGCATTTCCTAGGCAAACATCACCTTTAATGACCCATACTAGGTCCAGCTTCTGGACGTAGGGGGAATTATGGGGGCCGTTGATTTGTTTTCTCACCTTGTGGATTCTGATTATGTCTCTCCCAAGCAGAAGTGCCTGGGATTCAAGTGTAGGGATGAGATGTGCTTTGCTCTTCAGATGTCTGTGATGAAATGCTGCCTCAGGTGTAGGGATCTCCTCTCTATTGGTTGGGAACTGATTTCACTCGATTAAGCTTGGCAGAGGCAGGGTTATCTGGCCATCTATGAATTCAATTTGGTAACCAGTGGCCCTTCTCCCGGTTTCTTCACTCACGCCCGTACATGTCTGAGTGAGTACACAGAGCTGGTTCCTTTGATTTTGAAGGTGTCAAAGAAGGCTAAGCTAGCAAGTGATCTGTTACTTTGATCATCCAGAATTGTGAACAGTTTTGCTCCTTTTTCCTTGTGACCTATGGGGTAAACTGTGAAAAGACAAATCTTGGAGCATGATTTGCCGAGGAGACTATCTCCGCAGACTTGGGTGCACTGGGGTGTCACTACAGGAGGTACTGTGTCTTGCTTCTCCCCGCCGTGCTCTTCGGCCTGGTTTGAGGGTGTAAGATTCCATGGCGCTGGCCCTGGGTGTACAGGGAGTGCAGAATTATTAGGCAAGTTGTATTTTTGAGGATTAATTTTATTATTGAACAACAACCATGTTCTCAATGAACCCAAAAAACTAATTAATATCAAAGCTGAATAGTTTTGGAAGTAGTTTTTAGTTTGTTTTTAGTTATAGCTATTTTAGGGGGATATCTGTGTGTGCAGGTGACTATTACTGTGCATAATTATTAGGCAACTTAACAAAAAACAAATATATACCCATTTCAATTATTTATTTTTACCAGTGAAACCAATATAACATCTCAACATTCACAAATATACATTTCTGACATTCAAAAACAAAACAAAAACAAATCAGTGACCAATATAGCCACATTTCTTTGCAAGGACACTCAAAAGCCTGCCATCCATGGATTCTGTCAGTGTTTTGATCTGTTCACCATCAACATTGCGTGCAGCAGCAACCACAGCCTCCCAGACACTGTTCAGAGAGGTGTACTGTTTTCCCTCCTTGTAAATCTCACATTTGATGATGGACCACAGGTTCTCAATGGGGTTCAGATCAGGTGAACAAGGAGGCCATGTCATTAGATTTTATTCTTTTATACCCTTTCTTGCCAGCCACGCTGTGGAGTACTTGGACGCATGTGATGGAGCATTGTCCTGCATGAAAATCATGTTTTTCTTGAAGGATGCAGACTTCTTCCTGTACCACTGCTTGAAGAAGGTGTCTTCCAGAAACTGGCAGTAGCACTGGGAGTTGAGCTTGACTCCATCCTCAACCCGAAAAGGCCCCACAAGCTCATCTTTGATGATACCAGCCCAAACCAGTACTCCACCTCCACCTTGCTGGCGTCTGAGTCGGACTGGAGCTCTCTGCCCTTTACCAATCCAGCCACGGGCCCATCCATCTGGCCCATCAAGACTCACTCTCATTTCATCAGTCCATAAAACCTTAGAAAAATCAGTCTTGAGATATTTCTTGGCCCAGTCTTGACGTTTCAGCTTGTGTGTCTTGTTCAGTGGTGGTCGTCTTTCAGCCTTTCTTACCTTGGCCATGTCTCTGAGTATTGCACACCTTGTGCTTTTGGGCACTCCAGTGATGTTGCAGCTCTGAAATATGGCCAAACTGGTGGCAAGTGGCATCTTGGCAGCTGCACGCTTGACTTTTCTCAGTTCATGGGCAGTTATTTTGCGCCTTGGTTTTTCCACACGCTTCTTGCGACCCTGTTGACTATTTTGAATGAAACACTTGATTGTTCGATGATCACGCTTCAGAAGCATTGCAATTTTAAGAGTGCTGCATCCCTCTGCAAGATATCTCACTATTTTTGACTTTTCTGAGCCTGTCAAGTCCTTCTTTTGACCCATTTTGCCAAAGGAAAGGAAGTTGCCTAATAATTATGCACACCTGATATAGGGTGTTGATGTCATTAGACCACACCCCTTCTCATTACAGAGATGCACATCACCTAATATGCTTAATTGGTAGTAGGCTTTCGAGCCTATACAGCTTGGAGTAAGACAACATGCATAAAGAGGATGATGTGGTCAAAATACTCATTTGCCTAATAATTCTGCACTCCCTGTAGAGCCATACTATGTTCCTTGCTGTCACACTCTGAGCAGTTGATACTTGCTTTGCAGTTCTTTGCAAGGTGAGAAGTTGATGTGCAGCACCTGTAGCAAATACTGTTTTCTTTGAGGAAGGTTTTGCGGTCCTGGAGAGTTTTTTCTCTGAAACCTCTGCACTTCAGCAAAGGGTGGGTTTCTTTTGTGAAGAGGGCACTCTCTGCTTGGGTCCTCTGTTGGAGATACGCTTGTTTTGTGTACTGTGACAGATGTGCCTTTGAAATTGCGGGTTAAAGCAGGCTTGCCTATCCTAGGGCAAACAGTGTCAAATAATGAGAAGTCGAAACTGAACAGTTCTAGTCTTTGCTTGTTGGCACACAAAATCCACAAAGAAGGAGAATGGTGGGAATGAGACATTATGCTTTTGTCTTGTAGTTGGATCCTTTTGTAACCCCCTTTTCTTGAAGACTGTAAGGTATTTTTTGCTCTATGGGGTTAACGCCACGTGCTTTGTCTAGGAATGCAAAACCTTGCAAGTCTCCTTCTGCTTTGGCTACATGGAGTTCGGTCACTTAACGCTCTAAGCTTCTGGAGGCCTTTGTTAGAAATCTTAGGGAAGTCCTCTATTCTTTTGAAGAGTTCATTTTCTATTTCTTCCAGGGAACTGTAACACTCATCAAGTCTCTCTGCTCAGTCCTTTGCTCGGGTAGTTAACGTTGATGTCCCTGATTCGTCTTGCATGTTCTGCTGATTCATTCCCCAGCCATTTGACCAAGAGATCTGCTTCCTCACTTGCAGACAGATCTATATCTCTTATTGTATTTCTGAAAGATGATCGCCATGCTCTATAGCCTTCTGTTTAAGCATTAAACCTTGAGAGTCCTGTAGTCAAAAACGCATGCCATGCTAATAACTTGAGGAAATCTGATATCCCTTGGTCTTTGTGTGAGTGATCTTGAGAAGCTCTGTTGTGCGGGGGACTCAGTGGGTAATTGTGGTTGTCAGATATGCTGTCTCTGTGATTGCTACCTGGTGAACCTACCCTTTTGAAGTGGGTGACTGTTTCATAGGAGTTTGATAGCTTGTATGTGGGTTGCACTGAAGGCTGTCTGAATATGGGATTACCTTCTTGTTTAATGTAGGGTGTGTGGACAGCAGGGGTAAACTATGCTCTTGGAGCTGAGTGCAGGCGTTCATCTGACTTAGCATGTTGCAGAACAAAGGGGCCCCTGATGCCCCTGTTTCCGCGCGAGCCTTCAGACTCGCCGGAAACAGCAGTTATGAAGCAGCGGTCTTAAGACCGCAGCTCCTTAACTGGTCCGTCTGCTTTGAGGCTGCGGACATTAATCCGCACAATCTCATAGAATCTGACTGATTGACACCCCCTTCTAGTGGCTGATTGGCCGCAAATCTGCAGGGGCTGGCACTGCACAAGCAGTTCACAAGAACTGGTTGTGCAATGATAAATGCCGACAGCATATGCTGTCGGCATTCATCGATGTCTGTCGGACATGATTCGCTGAGTGGATCATGTCGGACAGACCGATGATTAATCGGCCCCTTAGTCTGAAGTACGCTGCGAATTGTCATGATGATCAGCTTTAATCCCAAGTATGTTGCTTAGTCTCTCACCATTGGAGTTTTCAAGTTCCTCTAAAGTTTCTGCTTCAGCAACTGCCGTTGCTGCTTCTTTATCAACAGCCAGTGTCTCTAAAACAGCTTCCATGCGTGACTTTTCTAATTTCATTTGCATCTCTTTTTCAGTAAAGGCGGCCTTTACTTTTGCAGCTTGTGCTTTTGCACGGGCAATAGCAACTGCATTATGGCTCACAGACCTCTTTGAGCCTCTTGAGCTAACTGAGACATGGGACCTTGTCTCAAATTGCACTGACTGCAGTATTGATGCTCTGTGCAGAAGCCTGTAAAAAGCTATGTTTTACTGTTCTCCCCTCCTTACACGTAGCAGAGATACAATTAGACAGTAGGCTAAACTCTCCTCCCTTAACAACTCATTGAGGCAGGTGCAAGGTCCTATTCATTCAACTTTTTTTGTGGGGAAATTAGAGTAAAACTGGAAATAAGAGAATAACATTCAATCAGTATATACAATTTATGAAATGTACAGTCCTAGCACACTAGTTTAACTAGGGAAAAGAAATATGGGCATACCAGAGATGCTACTGTTAGGCTGATGACAGAATGGCAGCTGGATAGTTCTGGTATCCTCCTGATGTGCTGATGCAAGCAAGATGGCTGCTGAAACTATTTCTGAGACTTAGGGGCATATTTAACAAGCTCCGTATGGAGCTTGATGCCCCGTGTTTCCGGCGAGTCTTCAGGCTCACCAGAAACAGAAGTTATGAAGCAGCAGTTTAAAGACCGCTGCTCCATAACCTGACCGCCTGCTATGATGCGGCGGACAGAAATTGACAGCAATCAACCCGATCGAAAACGATCGGGTTGAAGTACTCCCCCTGCTATCGGCCGATTGGCCGCGAATCTGCAGGGGGTGGTATTGCACCAGCAGTTCACAAGAACTGCTGGTGCAATGATAAATGTTGAGAGCGTATGCTGTCTGCATTTATCAATGTGCAGCATACATGATCCGCTATATCGGATCATGTCCGCTCGCACCATCATAAATAGGCCCCTAAGTCTACTAGGATGATGGGAATCTATGGTAGCTCATGAGGAACAATTTGTCTAATAATTCTGAAACTGCAAAACTAAGCCATTCACTAGATAGCGATATTTCAATGCACCTCTATAGGTGATGAACACATTAATTAACTTATAACAGCATAACATATAAACTTGCTGAAAGGCATAACATTATGACTGCATTAGGACTTAATGATCTACCCTTGTATAAATATTGAATAAACGAGCTATCAATTACTGTGACCTTTTTTATATATCTTTTGTAAATTCTTACAATAAACCCTGTAATACCCACATTTATTATAGTCTATCATTTGATTTTTCATGAGTTTAGATTTTAGTGCTAAATTATTTACTAGTATGAGTGGTCAAATATCCATGTTTCTGATGGTTTGGAATAGTACAGAAAATACACCAAAATGACCTGAGCTCCCATACAATGTGTTCTTACTTGGATTGGAATATACTGTAGTTCTTTTTAATCTCTTTCCTAAACCCTTTGTGTCCTTTAATTGTATATGGTATATTAAAGGGATAGTCAAGTCAAAATTAAAGTTTTTATGATTCAGACTATCCCTTTAAAGGGAGATTCATGTGAATTTTGAATATATGCATCAAAATGTAAGCGCTACATTGTACAATATTGGCATGCAAAATAAATTATTTAAAAACTGTCATTTTTGTTAGAAAAGCATGCATTGTTTTGTAGTGCCTGAACACACCCCTTGAAAAGCATATTTAATGCTGTTTATTTTACTTCCTTTGCTGTAGCCAATATGGACAGATATAAATGAGCTCCTGTATCAGCTAAATGGTATATAGAGGTGTCAGGGTTCTGCTTTACACAAAATACACTCCAGCATATCTGTAGGAGTGGAAATACTACAATTTTCTAAATTAAATTACAGGAAAAGTAATTAAAGGGGCATACAAGTGCAAAAGGGATATGTGCAAATGTGTTAGATCAATTTATTTTTATACTATTGTTTGCATATAACCTCCTTTGCAGCTGGTGAGCCTTTATTAGAGGTATGTGTGTAACCATCAATAACCAGATAGCTCCTAGAAGTGTGCATTTCTTCTCATGACCTTTGTATGCATTTCAATAAAGAATAGCAAGAGAATGCAGCAAATTTGATAACAGAAGTAAATTTAAAAAAGTCTTAAAATTGCATGCTCTCTCTGAGCCATGAACGTTTCATTTTTTTCTTTCATGTCCCTTTAAAGGGAAAGAAAGGTCAAAATTAAAATGTACATCAGTGCATTTCAGTTTTAAATAGAAGCATTTTTGCCTATACTTTCTTTAGCAAAAATGCTTCTAGTGAACGTTATTACTGTTTTTGAGTGGTATATGCACATATGCTATGAAGGCCCGTGCGCCAACTGCTCAGAGAGTCAGCTGTGGCTAGTATGACACAAATGAAGTCTTCACAGACGTAATACACACTACTGCCAGTTCTCTGAGCAGAAGTGGTGTTTAAATACTGGTGCAAGGGCCCTCACAGCATATGTGTGTATGCCAATGATAACCAGTAATAACGTTTACTAGACATATTTTTGCTAAAGGAAGTATATTGCAAACATGCTTCTATTTCAAATTGAAATGCACCCATGTAGATATAAATTTTCACCTTTTCATCCCTTTAATGAGAATTCATTGCAACATTTTTTTTATTTATGTATTAAGAAACATTTTATAGGGAACAGAATGTTTCCAGAAAAGTTTCCCGTCTCTTTAATTTCAAAAGCATTTGTCAAAATATTATTATTATAGTTTATTTATAAGGCGCCAACATATTATGCAACACTGTAACATTAAGTATATATTTATGAAGTACAATAAGAGAAGACATTTTAAATGCTTGATACAAAATAAACATTTCCCCATAAAGAACAGTTGTCTATAATGTATATTTTCCAAATATAGCAAAAAATGTAATATAAACATATAATAAAAATACATATAAAATGAATTATTTATAGGCAGACAATATGTCAACATTAAGTAAAAAGCATAATGCACATATATGTAAAATAAAAAAGTATTTAAATACCCTCATACAATTAATATACAATATCCTCATATAAATGAACATAAACATTTTAATATCTTATTATTATTCACGATCTTCTTTAGTATATCTTAAACAATATATAGAATTCTCTCTGGAGTTTAGCCCAGAATAGGAGGACTAAAATACTTTTTACAGTACTTTTATTAACGAAGCAGAACTAAATCAAGTCTGTATGGTTAGTTACAGCCCATCTGCTGTCTCAGGTGTGACATTTCCATTTAGGTGTATGTGGAGTCTAGATCCACCGCCCAGCAGGGAGCGCAATGAGATAGATTAGAAAAGCAGCGTGTCACCCACAGTCATCTGCCGCTGCCTCCTCCTTTATATTATCTGCTGCTGATGGAAACTTTACCAGACACAGGGAGGAAAATTGAGAGTTGATGAAAAGATTTATTATTTTATTACAAGTAAAGCAGCTATGTAAATTGAGATCTAAAAACTCATAAAACTAAAATATCCACACATACTTGTCTAATACAAACATACAAGTGATAGGGAACACCTGAAAAATCCAGTGCATGTTAATTTACTAACCAAAGGCTACATGTATATTAGTTTATATGAATACAGCTGACAGATCTGAAACTCTAAGGACATTTTTTGTTATCTTGTTGGATCTAAAATAGTGCATGTTATCTATTAAATTTTTTTAAGAAATGTGTGTTATATCAATAAATATGTTTGTACTTGTGGGTTTGTACTTGTGGGTGTTTATTACTGTATATTTACTGTACATATTTCACATTCCAATGTTCTTCACTTACATTTTTTTATTGTAAATACATAGTTCTCATATGTATCTGTATTTATCTATACCTGTATATCTATTACTGTAGATATATAGGTATAGATATATATTTTTCATTGCCATTATCATATATATATATATAAATATATATTTAATAATAAAAACTAATAAAGGAATGTAAAATATGCGTAATGCACTTCAAGTTTTGCTCTTTAGGTCTAACGCAGTGCCAGGTTAGCGCACATGAAGAATTACTAATCTCAAAGTGCGTTTTTGCAATATTAAATACAAAATAGAAAAAAATATGAATACTTATTATTAAAATGCATTATACATACTGTTAAATTCTATTATAATCCATAGAATATATATATATATATATACTGTATATGTATATATATATATATATATATATATATATATATATGTATGAGTATGTATAATAATTTTTAATACTTTTTATTATTATTTTTAATATTTTATTTTTAATACTTCATGTGCGCTAACCCGACACCGCATTAGACCTGAAGTGCAAAACATGAATAGTGTTACGCAAATTTTACATTCCTATGTTCTTCACCATTTTTTTAAATTTCTTTCCTACAGGTGGTGAGAATCCACGATTAATTACTCCTGAGAATTACTCTTCACTACCTCTAGGAGGAGGCAAAGATTCCCAGATCCCTATAACTCTATAAAACTCCTCCCACCTCACCAAAACCTCAGTCTTGTCTTTGCCTTAGCTGGAGGTGGTTGAAGAATAAAGATGTGCATTTGATTTTTCAGAGATAGGGGTTCTCAGGTCGAGTTGAGACCTGTTTCCCCTCAGAGTACAATTTTCGTGATGGAGGGATGTATTTGGTGTATTGGATGTAACAAATATTTCACCAGTGGGGATTTAGTCACAAGCCTTTTCATAGGGGTCGCAGGGATTTGTCCTTTGCCTCTGCCTGTCGGTTTGTCTATATAGTCCTATTCCAGTTTCTCTGCTGTTATGTTTCAGCACTGGTTTTGGCTTCCTACTGGTTTCCTCCAGTAACAGAGTGCCTTTGGGTAAGTACTAAATCTTTATTTAGATTATCACTATATATATTGTTATATATATACATAGCCTTGGGACAGTTACATGTATATTGTTATTTGATAGTTTCCCCTTTTAAACAATATGTTTATTTTGTCATGCACGTTCTTTTTTTGAAGCTTCAGTATTTTCACACTCAAATTTTGATGCAAATTAGTTTTTCACGTGCGTACATTTTTGGCGCACATTGACGCATGCCAGCCATTGGGTCTGCGTGTGCCGGTGTGTTAATGTGCATACTTTTTGCTGCCCATTTCTATTATCATTTAACTTTATGTTTTCTGCATTTAACATTATTATAACTTTTTCTACAGTTATGGTGCCTTGTAATTCTGTCCTCAAATCTGCCTTTGAAGCTGGGTCATTTGAATATGTTCCTACCAGTGTAATATGTTTATATTGTTATATACTATGGTATTTCCTTCAGCAATCTTTTTTTTTTTTTTTTTTAATTCTTTATTTGTTCGAAGAGCATAAATCAACTTTTAACCCAATATACATATACATTAATGTAAACATCAATATCATTGGTATAAAACAGAGAATAAGCCATTTAGTTGAAGCAATGCATGCCTTAATTTTCTGTTAGTATTAACATTCCCTTCAGTCTTATTTCTCATCTACTCTACCTACCTATCCACCTACCCTGAGGTGTCTCTGTTCCCCTTGTCTAGGTTGGTGTGGTCCTCCACTATGTGATTGGACATACCTCTCAAAGTCAAGTTTCCATTCCCCTCTCAGTTGTGCCTCTAAGATAAAGGTAGTATTTCTTATTGGGTATAGAATTTGTAGCTGTTGTTCTTGATCCAGTGAGTATAGGTATATTTCCCATTTGTTCATAAAGCGTTTTGTGTGTGTCTGTGCATCTACCAGAGTGTCTGCTTGCTCATATAGTAGTTGTTGGTGTACCTCTCTTTTAAGCTGTTGTAGGGTTGGAGCTCTCTGAGTTAACCAATTCTTAAGGATGACTTTCCTTGCCTGTAAGATTGCATTGTGCGTGAATGCTGTGTTCGATTTATTTGTATTTCTACATTCCAAGAAAACTAATGCCTGGGGTGTAAATGGTTCTAGTAGGATTCCCATTGACCTGAGCCAGTAATGAGTCATACTCCAAAATCTAACCAATTTTGGGCAGTTCCAAATCATATGCATTAAGCCTGTGTTCTCTTGAGCGCACCTTGGGCAAGCTCCTATAGAGTCAGTCTCCCATACTTTATATAGTTTCGGCGTCACATATGCCGTTTCAAGGAGCTTAATGTGGGATTCTCTAAGATCCATAGATAAGGTAGCACGCTGAACTCTTTCTATACTCTGTTTAACTTGTGCTGTAGTGATCTCTACATTTAGTAATGATGACCATGTCTCACTAATATGTTTTTGAGTACTCTCGTTATTCGGTGCCATCAAGGCTTTGTAAATAGGAGTGATAGATGTGTTTCCTTGCGTGAACAAGTTGCTCAATTGATACACTATGTGGTTACCGTCGGTAAATGCTTCATGACCAAGGAGTGCCGTTACATAGTGTCTGGCCTGTAAGTATGCAAAATGGTGTGATTTTTGTAATGTATATGTGGACCGTAAGTGTTCCAATGTGCGTATTGTTTTTCTGTCACCCTCTAATAACTTGTGTACCATGTCCAAACCCTTATACCCCCAATCTTTAAAGGTTTTTGTTGTCATCCCTGGAATGAAATTGGTGTTCCCCTGTATTGGGATGTATTTAGAAACCTCATGCTTGAATCCCAAGTTACTACATAGTTTCCTCCAGGCAAGTAGTGGTTGCTGGAAAAGGGCGTACTGCGAGAGGTGTTTCTCTACTAGCTTTTAAATGAGGTAACATGGTGAGGGACCATGGGAAAGTTAAGTGTCTCTCTAAGTCAGGAATAGTGAAATAGTCTCTTCCCGTAAGCCAGTCTAGGACATATTTGGATTGTGTCGCCCAGCTGTAGAGTTCTATGATTGGCACGGTCATGCCCCCAGAGTGGAATGAACTTCTCATCCTATCCGCTCTAATTCTAATTCAAATAAAGGAGAAGAAGAGGGAGTTCCAAAATTTCAGGTCTTCCCTACTGATTAATAGAGGTAACATTTGTAATTTGTAAAGTAGTTTAGGGAAGAGGATCATTTTAATGAGTCCTATTCTACCTGACAACGAAGGGGGAGTTTCGCCCAGCTCGCCACTAAGTTCGTGGCCTCTCTCTTTAACGATGTATAATTTATACCATACCAATCTACCGGGTTTAAAGCTAACTCTACTCCTAGGTATTTAAAGGTTTTCCCTGCCTGTTTGAAGTTATAGTGGAGGTCAAGGGCCGCTGCAGTGGGGGTCAGCCATATTACTTCTGTTTTGTCATTATTTATTTTATAGCCGGACACCTGACTGAAGTTTGCTATGATATCCATGATCTTGGGTGCATTTAGGCCAGGGTTTTGCACATATAGGGTCATATCATCTGCAAAGAGTGATAGGTGGAGTCTGGCCGGTCCCACTTTAAGTCCTTCGGTCTGTAACCTAATTTTTACTGCTAGGGGCTCTAGGGCTAGATCAAAAAGCAGGGGTGACAGCGGACACCCCTGCCTCGTGCCTCTTTCTAAGGTGAAGGGTTGGGATTGCGCTCCATTGACTATGACCGCTGCCCGAGGAGTAGTATACAAGGCCTTCAGCGCTTTCACAAATGAACCCTCAATTCCAAACCTACCAAGGGTAAAAAACAAGTGTCCCCAGAGAACCTTGTCAAAGGCTTTTTCTGCGTCTACAAGTAGAACGCAAGCCTCATCTCCCTCCCTCACCCGGGTCCCCAATTTAGTGTTCCAATAGTGAGTTAGTAGTAGTTGAAGAGTTCTAACATTTTTGACAGCTGACCTTCCCTTAATGAACCCCGTCTGATCGGTGTGTATAACTCCCGGCATGACCAATGCCAATCTATTTGCCATAATTTTTGTTAATATTTTATAATCCGAGTTCATCAGTGAGATCGGACGATATGAAGCTGGGTTGAGGGGCTCTTTGTCTGGCTTAAGTATCAAGCTGATATTAGCCTCAGTGAATGTACTAGAGGAAATATCCAAACCTCCCAAGATGACATTGAAGAGGTCTGACAGTACCCCTGCCACCTCAGGCTGTAGAATCTTGTAAAACTCCCCCGGGAGTCCATCAGGACCCGGGGTTTTCTCTGAAGGGAGGTTGTCAATGGCTTTCTCGACCTCTACTGCTAATATTGGGGCATTTAATGATTTTTTCTGACTTTCTGTGATTTGCGGCAGTGTCAGTGCTTCCCAAAAGGAGTCCCTGTGTTTTAAATCTATATCCTGAGTCTTGTATAGGTTTGAGAAAAACCTGCCAAAAGCCTGTTGTATGTCGGTTGTGGTAGTGAGTGTAGAGTCCTGTATTGCTGATATGATAGAGGATCGCCTTGTCAGTTTTGTTAGCCTAGCAAGCATCTTACCCGTCCTGTTGCCTTGTCTATAGAACCTAGCATGTGCTTTTGTTATGTCTCTGGCTGCTCCCTGCAATAAGAAGGTATCCCGTAATGATTTGGTCTCTTTGTAGCGAAGTCTATTAGCTACAGTGGGGCAGCGTAAGTAGCAATTGCGTGCATTAAGTAGTTGTTTCATTAGGAGCTCTTCCCTAAGTTTTTTCTTTTTCCTGATGTTAATGGCATAGGAAGTCACCACCCCCCTCAGCACTGCCTTGGCCGCTTCCCAAAAGAGGATTGGGTTATCTCTGTGATTACTATTTAAGTCTTTATAGGCCAACCATTCTGCTACTAGGTGATTCTTTAAGTTGGTGTCATGTACCAGATGCCTAGGGAAAGCCCATCTCTCTCTACCAGTCTTGGTCGGTCCCAGGCTGAGTTCCATCGTGATTGGTGCGTGGTCAGATATGGTTGGATTATTTATTCCAGTCTTAGTAATTCTTGTCAATTCGCGACAGTGTGTCTTTAGTGGGTGTGATACATGTGAAATCCCTCACTTCTGGGCTCCTTTCTCTCCATATGTCTACGAGTTATAGAGCTCTCTTGAATTTATTCAGAGTTAAGGTGTCCTGTTTCACATTGTACTGTCTACTGGGGCCCGGTGTGGAGAGATTAGGATTCTTATATCTGTCTGCAGGTGTTTGTGGCGCTATGTTATAATCTCCCCCTATTATTATAGGCATATCAGCCATTTTCATGATAGTTACCCTTATGTTATTCCAAAATTCTTTCTTGTGAGTATGTGGCCCGTAAACCCCACCCAAAATTAGAGGAGAGCCCTCCAGAATAATCTGAAGAAGCACAAATCTTCCTAGCGGATCTATTATTGTTTGGACGATTTTATAGTCTAGATTCTTTCTGAACAGAAAAGCTACCCCCCTCGCTCTGGAATTCTCATAGGGCGTCTAGATTACCTCTCCCACCCACTGTTGTTTAAGTTTGTCATGCTCACTAGGTTTCAAATGTGTCTCTTCCAATATGGCTATGTCTGTTCTCTTGCCCTTAAGATATTTTAGAATGGCTTTTTGCTTAATGGGTGATGTAACCCCACCCACATTCCAAGACAGTATGTGGATCCCAATATTCAGACACTGGTGTTGAGAGTTCCCCTCCCTCTTCTCCCACTGTAAGTGTATTGTGGTATATTGTTCTCGAATAATTTGCTAGTTCGAGATACTATGTAAGTTTATGTTGTATTGCTTACTGTTTGACACCTCGGGGTAGTTCTTGTGACCAATGTGCGACCACCAAAGCAACCTCAGAGAGCTCCTAAGAAGCAGTTTCAATAGGGAGTTACTAAGAATATCAAAAGTAAACAAGTTAAACAATAAATGGATATATCAATAAACAATCAAAACAGTAACGGTGAATCAGTGCAAACAATTCAAAGACTCCCATCCCCCCCCCCCCCGTTTCAAAAAAGGATATATGAGAAAAACTCTATAGACAAGAGTTAAAGTCTTCAGTCCTTATATGGTATCAGTTCCAACTCTAAAAGATCTGCATATCATACAACTAGAGAAATTGCTTGTTTCAAGAGATTGTAGAGTCAGGTCTCCTCTTCCTCAATTTCTTCGTCATCTTCAATTTGGTTGTTCTTTCTAGAGTCAAGCGATCTCATGAAAATCTTGAGCTGAGCAGTGTCCTCAAAGAATCTTGGTCCTTGTGGTGTTTGTACCTTAAGTCTGGCCAGGTATAACAGGGCTATGGATTCTCCCTTGTCAATAAGCTCTTTGCAGTAGGGTGAAAACTCTCTCCTCTTCTTGGCTACATCAGCAGAGTAATCTTGGAATAGATGCAGCTTGCTCCCTTCATACACTAGGTTGGGGGCCTGCCTGTATGCCTTGAGAAGCAACGTCTTATCTTTAAAGTTCAAATACTTTATCATGACTTGTCTTGGAGGGGTTTTTTGATTTTCCTTCTGTGGGGGAACTCCAACCCTATGAGCTCTTTCAACCACACAGGGTACATTGACATTGGGAAGCTTCAATAACTGTGGCAGGGCTTGCTCTGCGAAATCAATAAGAGCCGAGCTAGGGATTGACTCAGGAAGGCCAACAACTCGGATGTTATTCTGTCTGGACCTATTTTCTAGGTCATCTAATTTTTCACGTAGGACTTTATTCTGTCGCTGTAGTTGTGAGACATTCTGTGTGACCTCCTCCCTTTGTTGACTCTCTGTATCCACCACTTTATGTTCCACTGCTGTAAGTCTTGTAGAAAACATCTTGAGATCTGTTGTAAGGGTATCTAGGCCTGTCTGTAGTTGCTCTATCTTAGGGAGGAATAGAGCCGAGAGCTGAGATACTATTGGGTGTGTATCTTGCTGAGCTTGCTCAGTCCCTTCAGAGGTAGTAGCTGGTGTGGTATGTATCTCAACTTGATTTTTGAGTCTCCTGTCTTGCTGGCGCTGCTTGCTGGCCATCTTGTCAGTTTGTTTGTTATACGGCGTAAAATATTTTTGCATACAGAGGTATGAGCGCTGCAACGCCTGGTTCAGCAATGCAGTAAACAGCAAGCAGAGGTGGCTAGTGGAAGTTCAAGACCAGCATATATTTGCCGCAGAAGTATCCAGATATCCCCCTATAGAGCCACACTCAGCTCAATTATTGATACTCAAAAGTCAGAGACAACCTATGTTAATTAAAGAGAGCCATAAAGTGCATTAGGAGACTTTGGTTAGATCACAAAGTACATTTGACTGAAGATGTTATGACGGGGGGTTTCTCAGGGGGAGTGCGCGTGGCCTACACAATCTTCATTGCTAGGATTGTTATGTGAGAAAAAGTTCTGTGGGTGTTACAGGCAATTGTGTGTCACTACCTTTCTCGCCCTCTCTGCCCTAACTTCTTTAACTTGAATCCTTCCCCTGCTTAGTATAGAGGCTCCCAGGGAAGTAAAGCGGCCCACACGCTGGCTCAGCAGTTCTATATCTTAGATTGCGTAGTAACTTTAATAGTGCAAAAAACTTTAGGCCCTTCTAGTGAGCCTGTAACGTGTATAGATGTTTAATCAGCTGCAGTATGAATAAAGAGGGCTTAGAGCCGTGGGGTGAGCAATCCCTGTACTGCAGCAATCTTTATGTGTATTGAGCTGCTTAGCTTAGGTCCTCGTTCGAGGTACTCACTGTATGTCTGCCCCTTCAGCCTTGAAGCAAGATAGCGGCTGCCATCCTATTGCGCAGTTTGTCTTCAGGGAGTTGCGCTGTGCGTGGTAGTCTTGTGGGCCGATTTCCAACTATATGAAGCTGTGGTAAGTAGGATCGATGTTCCCCTTATCTCCCCTGATGTTTGGGGCTTTCTCCTATTTCCTCCGGTCGCCGCCACAACCTCTTGTCAGCTGTTTAGCAAAGTGACTTACCAGCGAGGGAGCCGATGACTCTTGCTCCTTGCTTCACTAAGTCCAGGCAGGTCCAGAGAGGTGACTCTGCTAAGGAATGTAGCTTGTCGGGCAAATTATGAGATTTAAACTCAGATTTAGGAGCTTGGATACTCGGAGCTCACCAAACCTGCTCCCATCCGTTGCGCCCGCCCACCGGAAGTCCTCCTTCAGCAATCTTATGAAAAAAATGTATTAAGGTGTTAATGAATACTGACCATTTCTATTACTGTTCTTGCTTCAAATGTTTTATTGCTCCTTCTGTTTTGTTCCTTACATGAGGAATCTACTACTTTTTCTCATATAATTAAGAATTTAATTTGAACAACAGTGCTTAAATGTTGGCAGCCATGTCTCTTTCAACTAAGTATAAAAGGTTAGTTCAGAATTTACCTTCTACTAGTTCTTAGCCTGCTTAGGTTAATGTTTGAGTTATGAGACTGCTGTGTCCTCACAGGGGGTGGTTATCTCTGTTGATCTAGAGTGTTCCTCTGATCATTGAACTGAAACATCATTTTCATCATTTTATGTTGAGCATATTTCTTCTCTTTATAAGTAAATGTGCTTACTTACTTACTTTAGAGGTTAATAATCCTAAAGTAGATGGGCATATAGCAGTTAAGGGCCTGATTACAAGTGGAGTGCTATTTAACGCTCCCACTTCAGAGGTAACTGTGCTAGAAGTAAGCTTTTTGCGCTTGTTGGGTTGCGCTCGTATTAGGAGTTGAAAGTAAACTTGTTTTGCTTGCGGGCTAACCTGGTGAGCGCAAAAAGCTGAACCTAAAATATTGCATGTATTCCCCCAAAGAAGTGAATGGAGCAAAAAAGTGCAAAAAACACCCAATTACATACATAGGGGGTGATTTATCATCGGTCTTTATCATCGCTGTCGGCATTTATCATTGCACAAGCCACTAGCAGGGGGTGTCAATCAACCCGATTGTATGAGATCTGGTGGATTGATGTCCGCAGCCTCAGAGCAGGCAGACCAGTTAAAGAGCAGCGGTCTTAAGACCGCTGCTTCATAATTCCTTTTTACGGCAAGCCTAAAAGCTTGCACAGAAACAGGGGCATCAGGGGCAATTCGGCCCTTGATAAATCAGTCCCATATTCTCATGTGCGTTAACCCGACATGAAAATGTGAATATTTCACATTCCAATGTTCTTTACATAGAATAATATGTTCTGTTTATTTATAAATACATATTTCTACATTTATCTGATGATAGTTTGGTACAATATATATCTATACCTATATATATATATATATATATATATATAGATAGATAGATAGATAGATAGATAGATAGATAGATAGATAAATAGATAGATAGATAGATTTATATATAGTTTTAGATAAATACAGATATATATAGGAATATCTATTTAAAAATCCATAGAACATATTCTTCAATGTGTAGAACATTGGAATGTGAAATATTTACAGTAAATACAGAGTATTATATATTGCATAAATATGCTTTTACATGTTTTCATCTACATATATATATGAACAAGCCACTGAGCTGTTGTTCGTTCCTGGTAGAGCGCTTCTCTCTTTGTATGCAAATTATTATGACCCTGGGGAAGTCTCCCTATGGGTGATGGGGGAAACCAGACGTGGACTCCTTGCCCAGTGTGCTTAGAGGAATGTGGCTGCACCTCACTGACGAGGCCCATAGGAGGCCGAAACGATCGTCTGGGGTTGTCATGTTCCTTGTTCAGAGGAGAATTGCCTGGTATTTCGGGGCTGGACTGACCTTAATTGGCAGGATCAGACTGATATACTTCAGGAAAGTTTTCTTCTGTGAAAAGCACACTGGTCTAAAAGAGGCTGCTTCCGGGTGGTAAATCGCCATAGAACAAGCCACTGAGCTGTTGTTCGTTCCTGGTAGAGCGCTTCTCTCTTTGTATGCAAATTATTATGACCCTGGGGAAGTCTCCCTATCGGTGATGGGGGAAACCAGACGTGGACTCCTTGCCCAGTGTGCTTAGAGGAATGTGGCTGCACCTCACTGACGAGGCCCATAGGAGGCCGAAACGATCGTCTGGGGTTGTCATGTTCCTTGTTCAGAGGAGAATTGCCTGGTATTTCGGGGCTGGACTGACCTTAATTGGCAGGATCAGACTGATATACTTCAGGAAAGTTTTCTTCTGTGAAAAGCACACTGGTCTAAAAGAGGCTGCTTCCGGGTGGTAAATCGCCATAGAACAAGCCACTGAGCTGTTGTTCGTTCCTGGTAGAGCGCTTCTCTCTTTGTATGCAAATTATTATGACCCTGGGGAAGTCTCCCTATGGGTGATGGGGGAAACCAGACGTGGACTCCTTGCCCAGTGTGCTTAGAGGAATGTGGCTGCACCTCACTGACGAGGCCCATAGGAGGCCGAAACGATCGTCTGGGGTTGTCATGTTCCTTGTTCAGAGGAGAATTGCCTGGTATTTCGGGGCTGGACTGACCTTAATTGGCAGGATCAGACTGATATACTTCAGGAAAGTTTTCTTCTGTGAAAAGCACACTGGTCTAAAAGAGGCTGCTTCCGGGTGGTAAATCGCCATAGAACAAGCCACTGAGCTGTTGTTCGTTCCTGGTAGAGCGCTTCTCTCTTTGTATGCAAATTATTATGACCCTGGGGAAGTCTCCCTATGGGTGATGGGGGAAACCAGACGTGGACTCCTTGCCCAGTGTGCTTAGAGGAATGTGGCTGCACCTCACTGACGAGGCCCATAGGAGGCCGAAACGATCGTCTGGGGTTGTCATGTTCCTTGTTCAGAGGAGAATTGCCTGGTATTTCGGGGCTGGACTGACCTTAATTGGCAGGATCAGACTGATATACTTCAGGAAAGTTTTCTTCTGTGAAAAGCACACTGGTCTAAAAGAGGCTGCTTCCGGGTGGTAAATCGCCATAGAACAAGCCACTGAGCTGTTGTTCATTCCTGGTAGAGCGCTTCTCTCTTTGTATGCAAATTATTATGACCCTGGGGAAGTCTCCCTATGGGTGATGGGGGAAACCAGACGTGGACTCCTTGCCCAGTGTGCTTAGAGGAATGTGGCTGCACCTCACTGACGAGGCCCATAGGAGGCCGAAACGGTCGTCTGGGGTTGTCATGTTCCTTGTTCAGAGGAGAATTGCCTGGTATTTCGGGGCTGGACTGACCTTAATTGGCAGGATCAGACTGATATACTTCAGGAAAGTTTTCTTCTGTGAAAAGCACACTGGTCTAAAAGAGGCTGCTTCCGGGTGGTAAATCGCCATAGAACAAGCCACTGAGCTGTTGTTCGTTCCTGGTAGAGCGCTTCTCTCTTTGTATGCAAATTATTATGACCCTGGGGAAGTCTCCCTATGGGTGATGGGGGAAACCAGACGTGGACTCCTTGCCCAGTGTGCTTAGAGGAATGTGGCTGCACCTCACTGACGAGGCCCATAGGAGGCCGAAACGATCGTCTGGGGTTGTCATGTTCCTTGTTCAGAGGAGAATTGCATGGTATTTCGGGGCTGGACTGACCTTAATTGGCAGGATCAGACTGATATACTTCAGGAAAGTTTTCTTCTGTGAAAAGCACACTGGTCTAAAAGAGGCTGCTTCCGGGTGGTAAATCGCCATAGAACAAGCCACTGAGCTGTTGTTCGTTCCTGGTAGAGCGCTTCTCTCTTTGTATGCAAATTATTATGACCCTGGGGAAGTCTCCCTATGGGTGATGGGGGAAACCAGACGTGGACTCCTTGCCCAGTGTGCTTAGAGGAATGTGGCTGCACCTCACTGACGAGGCCCATAGGAGGCCGAAACGATCGTCTGGGGTTGTCATGTTCCTTGTTCAGAGGAGAATTGCCTGGTATTTCGGGGCTGGACTGACCTTAATTGGCAGGATCAGACTGATATACTTCAGGAAAGTTTTCTTCTGTGAAAAGCACACTGGTCTAAAAGAGGCTGCTTCCGGGTGGTAAATCGCCATAGAACAAGCCACTGAGCTGTTGTTCGTTCCTGGTAGAGCGCTTCTCTCTTTGTATGCAAATTATTATGACCCTGGGGAAGTCTCCCTATGGGTGATGGGGGAAACCAGACGTGGACTCCTTGCCCAGTGTGCTTAGAGGAATGTGGCTGCACCTCACTGACGAGGCCCATAGGAGGCCGAAACGATCGTCTGGGGTTGTCATGTTCCTTGTTCAGAGGAGAATTGCCTGGTATTTCGGGGCTGGACTGACCTTAATTGGCAGGATCAGACTGATATACTTCAGGAAAGTTTTCTTCTGTGAAAAGCACACTGGTCTAAAAGAGGCTGCTTCCGGGTGGTAAATCGCCATAGAACAAGCCACTGAGCTGTTGTTCGTTCCTGGTAGAGCGCTTCTCTCTTTGTATGCAAATTATTATGACCCTGGGGAAGTCTCCCTATGGGTGATGGGGGAAACCAGACGTGGACTCCTTGCCCAGTGTGCTTAGAGGAATGTGGCTGCACCTCACTGACGAGGCCCATAGGAGGCCGAAACGATCGTCTGGGGTTGTCATGTTCCTTGTTCAGAGGAGAATTGCCTGGTATTTCGGGGCTGGACTGACCTTAATTGGCAGGATCAGACTGATATACTTCAGGAAAGTTTTCTTCTGTGAAAAGCACACTGGTCTAAAAGAGGCTGCTTCCGGGTGGTAAATCGCCATAGAACAAGCCACTGAGCTGTTGTTCGTTCCTGGTAGAGCGCTTCTCTCTTTGTATGCAAATTATTATGACCCTGGGGAAGTCTCCCTATGGGTAATGGAGGAAACCAGACGTGGACTCCTTGCCCAGTGTGCTTAGAGGAATGTGGCTGCACCTCACTGACGAGGCCCATAGGAGGCCGAAACGATCGTCTGGGGTTGTCATGTTCCTTGTTCAGAGGAGAATTGCCTGGTATTTCGGGGCTGGACTGACCTTAATTGGCAGGATCAGACTGATATACTTCAGGAAAGTTTTCTTCTGTGAAAAGCACACTGGTCTAAAAGAGGCTGCTTCCGGGTGGTAAATCGCCATAGAACAAGCCACTGAGCTGTTGTTCGTTCCTGGTAGAGCGCTTCTCTCTTTGTATGCAAATTATTATGACCCTGGGGAAGTCTCCCTATGGGTGATGGGGAAACCAGACGTGGACTCCTTGCCCAGTGTGCTTAGAGGAATGTGGCTGCACCTCACTGACGAGGCCCATAGGAGGCCGAAACGATCGTCTGGGGTTGTCATGTTCCTTGTTCAGAGGAGAATTGCCTGGTATTTCGGGGCTGGACTGACCTTAATTGGCAGGATCAGACTGATATACTTCAGGAAAGTTTTCTTCTGTGAAAAGCACACTGGTCTAAAAGAGGCTGCTTCCGGGTGGTAAATCGCCATAGAACAAGCCACTGAGCTGTTGTTCGTTCCTGGTAGAGCGCTTCTCTCTTTGTATGCAAATTATTATGACCCTGGGGAAGTCTCCCTATGGGTGATGGGGGAAACCAGACGTGGACTCCTTGCCCAGTGTGCTTAGAGGAATGTGGCTGCACCTCACTGACGAGGCCCATAGGAGGCCGAAACGATCGTCTGGGGTTGTCATGTTCCTTGTTCAGGGGAGAATTGCCTGGTATTTCGGGGCTGGACTGACCTTAATTGGCAGGATCAGACTGATATACTTCAGGAAAGTTTTCTTCTGTGAAAAGCACACTGGTCTAAAAGAGGCTGCTTCCGGGTGGTAAATCGCCATAGAACAAGCCACTGAGCTGTTGTTCGTTCCTGGTAGAGCGCTTCTCTCTTTGTATATATATATATATATATATATATATATATATATATATATATATATATATATATAAATCCCAAAAAGCACACTCTCACTTCATATAACATCTACCAGGGTGCAGGCAAAAGTATAATATAATCCAAAACAGGCACACACTCTCTGGACTTTTTTCAAATGTGCTTTAATGTGCACAAAAATTGATGTGACGACCCGGGGTTCTCATCCCTTTATCAGACAAAGTGAGATCCCTGAAACGTAATTTTTTGTGCACATTAAAGCACATTTAAAAAAAGTTATATTCAGTATATATATATATATATATATATATATATATTTACTTACACATACATCTATAGATATGTATATGTATGTATGTCTATTAAAGCCCTTTGCCAGCCTGAGACATCATATCTTTGAGCCCATATAACTTTTGTGTGTAATATTTTTTTAAATAATTAGATGGTGTTATTATGAGAATAACTGTACTTTGTAATGTATTTTTGATGTGTTTATGACACTTATTTGTTTAGCGAAACAGTTAAAGGGACAGTCTACACCAGAATTTTTATTGTTTGAAAAAATAGATAATCCCTTTATTACCCATTTCCTAGTTTTGCATTACCAAAACAGTTATATAAATGCCCTTTTTACCTCTGTGATTACCTTGCATCTAAGCCTCTGCAAACTGCCCCCTTATTTTAGTTCTTTTGACAGACATCCATTTTAGCCAATCAGAGCTTGTTTACTGGAACTCCACGTGCTTGAGCACAGTGTTATCTATATGATAAACGTGAACTAACACCCTCTAGTGGTGAAAAACTGTCAAAATGCCCTGAGAGAAGAGGCGGCCTTCAAGGGCTTAGAAATTAGCATATGAGCCTTCTAGGTTTAGCTTTCAACTAAGAATACCAAGAGAACAAAGCAAAATTAGTGATAAAAATAAATTGGAAAATTGTTTAAAATTACATTCTCTATCCTAATCATGCAAGTTTATTTTGGACTAGACTGTAAACCAGAGCACTGAGTACACCATAATCATTATAGCGTAAATCATGATTGCACTCAAGCATTCAGGTTTACTTTCAACTTGTAATACTAGCGGTAAACCCGACGAGCACAAACACCTGCAATAAAACCCTTATCGATCACGCGTAACTGTTAGCGCTCCACTCATAATCTGGCCCTAAGTATTTAGATACTGTTTTTTAAACCCTTGGTGAAATCCCTTGATGTGTTTCTTGTTTCTGTTGCAGTTTCTGGGATTATTTCCAGAGATTGGACTAAGCCTCGTATACCTTTTATTTCTTCTGCAAAGTTTAAGAATTTGTATTTTTTTTCAGCTTCTATTACTGAGCTTTGGGAAGCTATCCCAAAGTGTTTGAGGCCATTTTTTTTATCTAGCCAAATGTACTATAATTCCATTGGAAGATAGTTTTTCTTTTATAGTCCCTTTAGATAGGAAGGTAAAAGCCTTCCTTAGTAGGACTTATTTGCAAGCATATTATATTTTCAGTTCAGTAATATATATTGCTAATGTGGCCGTTGCTTGATCTTTTGGTTAAATAGTCTTTCTGGGCAGTTTTCGTGTGATTTCACCAGTAGAGATTTTTTAATCCTTTTTATGTTCTTTAAATATTTATTTTACATAATTCATTAATGCTAGAGTATGTCTTTATCTCTTCTTTCTAGACCATTATGGCTAGAATATATTTATTTTATTTGATTCTGGTTTATTTTCCATTATTTTTACGGTGTCTGGGGGTTAAGGAGCTTTTCTTCCGCAGGTATATCTAAAGCTCTAATTTGTGTTTTGTCACTTTCATCCGAACAGGGTTCAAAAATCTTTTTTCTCCACCCAGTATCAGAGTCCTTCTGATTCCATATAGAAATAAATATAATAGCATTTCCAAAAAAATAAACCTGCTGCTTGCAAGGCTGCAAAGCTATATACCAGGCCAATCTATATGCTCTGGAGAATGCTGACAGGGCCAGTGCCCATTAGTTTATCTGGAACAGGTCTAAGCAGTCCAAGAGATCTTCTCCCCCTTCCAATTCTGCATGTTGGTGTGGCCCCTCGATCCAGAGGATCTGATAGGGGGTAGCTTATGCCTCTTTCAGGCAGTTTGGTTTTAGTATTTTCAGGCTCCTTGGGTTCCTAATATAGTCTCAAGGATATTGAATAGGTTTCAGATTAGGGTATCCCAAGGGAAGGTTTTTTTCTGTCCAATTTTCCTAGAAACCCTGTATAGTCTCAGGTAGATGGGAACTCCAATCTATTTATTGTTCCAAAAAAGGATAGAACTTTCAGGTTAATTGTGATCTAGAAACTCTGAACAATTTTTTCAAGTTCCTAATTTCGAAATGGAAACTATTCGGACTATTCTGCGAGGTAAATTTTTGTCCACAATATATTTGAAGGATGCTTACCTTTATGTTATTATTTAAGGAACATAATTGATTTTGTTTGTTTTTTTGGATGAGTATTTTCCGTTTGTTGCTCTTCCATTTGGTCTAGCTATGGCTCTCAGAATATTGTCCAAGGTTTTGGCTACCCTCTTATACTGTATGTAATCATGTCTCAGGGTATTGTTGTGTTTCCTAAACTGGATTATATCTTAGTTCAAGCTCCATCTTTACTTTTAGCATAATTTCACTCCTGCAGACTGCTGTTTCTTCAACAACATGGTTGGAAAGTAATTTTTCCAAACTTTTTTATGGGTTCCTCAGATAAAGTTTGCTTTTCTGGGGTTCAAATAGATTCAGTTTCTATTAAACTTTCTTTGACAGAGAAAAGACAGTTGAAGCAGTTTTTTGCCTGTTAGAACCTTCAGCCTTTGGGGCATATTTATGATTGTGCGAGTGGACAAGATCCAATATAGCGGATCATCATGTCCGCTGCAAATTGATAAATGCCGACAGCATACGCTCTCTGCATTTATCATTGCACCAGCAGTTCTTGTGAACTGCTGGTGCAATGCCACCCCCTGCAGATTTGCGGCCAATTGGCCGCTAGCAAGGGTTGTCAATCAACCCGATCGTATTCGATTGGGTTGATTTCTGTCCGCCTCCTCAGAGCAGGTGAACAGGTTATGGAACAGCGGTCTTTAGACCGCTGCTTCATAAGTTCTGTTTCTGGTGAGCCTGAAGGCTCACCGGAAACACAGGGCATCAAGCTCCCTACGGAGCTTGATAAATATGCCCCCATGTCTTCCATGCCTTTGGCCTTGGATGTTGTTCTTTTTGCTCGCTTCCATATGAGCCCTCTTCAGCTTTGTATCTTTTGCCAGTGATGCAGGGACCATACTCAGTTGTCTCAGAACTCATTTACATTCCAGATCAAGTCTGTTTTTTTATTGGTGGTTGAACTATTAGCTCTTTATGCAGGGACTTTCTTTGTTCATTCTTCTTGGTTTGTATTCTCTATACATACAAGTTTTTTTTCGGATGGGGGCTTGTCTGGAAGTCTCAGAAGGCACAAGGAGTTTAGTCTCCTTGGAAGGCGAGGTTACCTATTAATGTTTTAGAACTCTGTGCAATATTCAGGACCCTTCAGGGTTGGCCTCTGTTGAAAAGGGAATTTTTTCTCAATTTTCAGTTAGACAATGTTTCATCTGTACCGTATATCTATCATCGGGGGGGGGGGGACTTACAGTTCCCTAGTTATGCAGATAGTATCTCATATTCTTTATTGAGCAGAAGCTAATTGCTGTTTGATTTCTGCTGTTCATAATCCTGGACTGGACAACTGGGAAGCAGTTTTTCTCAGTCGTCTATCTTTCCATCTGGAAGAGTGGTCTCTTTGGCTTTGTTCAATCAGATAATAGATTTTTGTGCCCAGAGATAGTTCTGAAGGGTTCTCAGTTGAATCTTGTATTTCTCAGGTAATATGTAGGTCCAGGGATCTTTGAACTGTGTTCATGGATGCTTTGGTAGTTCAGTGGTCATTTTGGCTAGCCTATATTTTTTCCACCTTGGGTCTTTTTCCCAGGCTGATTGCCAAGATCCGGGAGGGAGAGCTCTGTTTATTCTGATTGCTCCAACTTGTTCCTGCAGAATTTGGTATGCAGATCTGGTTGTGAGGTTTTAAAAATATATCTTTACCAATATAACCACTCAGTCTCACACCTTACCCCAGGTTCTAGATTTTACTTGGAACCTTGATATGCTCATAGAACTGAGGGTGACTTGAATAAGTCAAACAGAGTAAAGTAAAAAAGCACAGAGGTAATGAACAGTTCTGCACAATTTTAAATGGTAGTTTCTAGTTCAGAGAAACACGTGATTATTAGAGAATGCATGGAACACAATTTAAGCAAGAAGTCTTAAGTGTCTTACAAGTTCTGTTTGCAACACTTGAAGAATTATAATAAACTTTCTGGAGTTATACGCAGCAAGCAGTAGAGATATGTTAATGTTTTTGTTAGCAATGAGAAACAGCAAACAGACAGTTAAATAGGTTAGATCCCTGACAATAGCGTAGCAAGAGTGTGTATATTATTCAGCTGACAACAGAGTTAGCGTGTGAGTCTTTGGGGCAATATTGCAGATAGTTCACCTAACATGAAGTAAAAATACAAATGTGTGAGTAAATCCTTGTAGTTAAGGCAGGTTTCAGTATATATGAATAAAACGGAATACTGTACTTGGGTGTGCAGATGCAGAGCTCCGTGTCAAGCCAAGATCCAGCAGGCAGAGTCTCGCCTGAATGACGTCATGGGATCAGGTGTGTGTGCAGACCGAGTAAGCTTACCGGAATTACACTTAGAGGAAGCAGAAGCGAAGTGGAGAGATGGAGGATTTCCAAGACGTAACTCAGAAACAATCCTCACACATACAGTGGTTAGAAGCTTCCGTTAGTTCACTGCAGATATCCAATACTTAGAAGCTAGAGTTAGGGAGTCAGCTGGAGAGTTCACACTAACACAAACAAATTACCTAGCAATGTGCTAAATAAGGAGTAACCTTAAATAGGCAGGAGTTCAAAGGTTAGGCTAGATTCTTAAAGGTATAGGAGCTACGAGATGTTCTGACAGAACACCCCCTTCAAGGAGCCGCTCAGCGGATCACGGCCTCGGACAATCAGGATGTCTGTGATGGAACAATTGGATGAGCCTAGGACAAATTAGAAGAGAGTTCCCAGGAATCTTCTTCAGTTCCATATCCCTTCCAGCGGACCAATTACTGGAGGACATGATGGTGATATCTTGAATAGAGAATTTTGTCGACTTCATATTCCATGTCTTTAGGCTGAGGAGATGAAAACATCTAAGGCCCAGGAATCAGATCGGACTTTTTGGTATGGTTTGATCAGGGAGACATGAAATGTTGGATGGATTTTATATGAGGAAGGAAGATCAAGAGTAACAACGTTCTGGATGAGAACAGTGGATATCACAAAAGGACCAATAAAAAGACAGCCCAGTTTTTTTACTAGGAATGGGAAGTTTTAGGTGTTTGGTGGAGAGCCGCAATTTGTCTCCAGGTTTATATTCCGGGGGTTTTGTTCTCCTTAGGTAATAATAAACCTTTTGCTTTTCTTCAGCTCAAAGTAATGTCTCTTTGAGTAAAGAGAATCCTTCAGCAATGGAGTTAAGGGTTTTGTTAACCAGAGTTAAGGTACTCTCATTTCTCTCATAGAGATGGTATGAAGGATGGAAGCCATAATTTATGTAGAATGGTGTCAATTTGCTTGAGGTATTTATGGTATTGTTGTAGGAGAATTCGGCAGTAAACAGCTAAGTGGACCAATTGTCTTGTTGTGAGGTGCTATAGCAATGTAAATACCGTTCTAGTGTTTGGTTTGTCCTCTCTGTCTGACCATTGGTCTGAGGGTGGAAAGCTGTACTTAATTTCCTTTTAATATGAAGAGTCTGGCAGAGTTGTGTGCAGAATCTGGAGGTGAACTGGGAACCTCTGTCGGTGGTTATGGAATTAGGCAGATAATGTAATCTAACAACATGGTTTAGGAAAAGTTTTGCTCTTTCTGAGGCAGTAGGTAACCCATAGGTGGGTATAAAGTGAGCCATCTTTGAAAAAAGGTCAATCACGACAAGAATAGTATTGAAATTTGATGAAAGAGAAAAGTCTTCTATGAAATCCATGGTGATATCTCACCATGGCCTGTCTGCAATTGGTAGGGATAAAAGGTATACATATAGATTAATTCTTTAATATTTACATTGTGAGCATATACAACAGGTTTGTATATATTACTTAACTAAGTGAGCCATTTTTGGCCACCAAAAATCTCTTTTAATGAGATTAAGGGTTTTATGGAAACCTAGATGTCCAGATAGGACTGAATCATGTGCTGAACAAAGAATTTCTTCCCTGAGGGAAACTGTAACGTAAAGTTGCTGACCGTGATATAGAAGACCATTTGTTCCTTAATGGATGTTAAGTTGGGATGTCAGCACAGGCCAATTCATCCTTTAGTGAGTCTGACAGACCAATACGAAATAGTTTTTTTAAGGCAGGGCTATTCCATAGAATGTCTTGGACCCATCTTTTAAAATCTGTATAATACTCCTCAACTGGGCGTTTGCCTTGACGTAATTGTCTTATAGCTGTTTCAACAGTATTCTGTTTATTATGGTCCTTGTATAAAAGTGACATCTGATATAAGAAAGAGTGCAGAGAATTCAAGATGGGATAATTGTTTTCGTAATAAGCATTTGCCCAAGCCCTGGCATCTCCTCTGAGATATGATATGACCGTTAACACTTTCAGCTTTTCAGTGGGGTATGTTTTTGGTTTAAGACAGAAGTATAATGTGCAAGAATTTTTAAATTCCCTGAAGAGGGATCTCCAACCAGAGAATTTCTCAGGCGGACAAATCTGAGGTTCAGGAACAACTTCAGGAGTAGGGTTTTTATTAGTAATATATTCCTTCATAAATTTACTCAGTTGTTCGTTTTCAGCCTGAATTTCTCTAATACCTTGTATCATGAGATCCATATTTTGTGCTAAAGTACCTACCCTGTTAGTAAGTTCTGTGATATCCATATTAGTAAATTATAATGGCTAGGTAATATGTGAGGTTTGAAAAATATATCTTTACCACTCAGTCTCACACCTTACCGCAGGTTCTAGATTTTACTTGGAACCTTGATATGCTCAAAGAACTGAGGGTGACTTGGATAAGTTAAACAGAGTAAAGTAAAAAAGCACAGAGGTAATGAACAGTTCTGCACAATTCAAATGGTAGTTTCTAGTTCAGAGAAACATGTGATTATTAGAGAATGTATGGAACACAATTTAAGAAAGAAGTCTTAAGTATCTTACAAGTTCAGTTTGCAACACTTGAAGAATTATAATAAACTTTTTCTGGAGTTATATGAAGCAAGCAGTAGAGTTTTGTTAATGCTTTTGTTAGCAATGAGAAACAGCAAACAGACAGTTAAATAGGTTAGATCCCTGGCAATAGCATAGCAAGAGTGTGTATATTATTCAGTTGACAACAGAGTTAGCGTGTGAGTCTTTGGGGCAATATTGCAGATAGTTCACATAACATAAGTCAGAAGTAAAGATGCAGATGTGTGAGTAAATCCTTGTAGTTAAGGCAGGTTTCAGTATACATGAATAAAACTAAATACCGACCTTGGGTGTGCAGCTGCAGAGCTCCGTGTCAAGCCAAGATCCAACAGTCAGAGTCTCGCCTGAATGACGTCACAGGATCAGGTGCCTGTGCAGACTGAGTAAGCTTACCGGAATTCCAGTTAGAGGAAGCAGAAGCGAAGTGGAGAGATGGAGGACTTCCAAGACGTAACTCAGAAACAATCCTCACACATACAGTGGTTAGAAGCTTCTGTTAGTTCACTGTAGATATCCAATACTTGGAGGCTAGAGTTAGGGAGTCAGCTGGAGAGTTCACAATGACACAAACAAATTACCTAGCAATGTGCCAAATAAGGAGGAGCCTTAAAAGGCAGGTGTTCAAAGGTTAGGCTAGATTCTTAAAGGTATAGGCACTACGAGATTTTCTGACACTGGTTCTGATGTTCAATTTCTATTCTTAGCTTCTTCCTTTTCATCCAGACCTTCTATTTTAAGGTCTTTTTTTATCTGGAATCTAGGGGCGCGATCCGATAAACGGCGTAGTTTGCGGCGCAAGCGAGGGAACCCACGTCGCCCGCAGTTTCAGCTCGCAACTCGAGCTATCCCATATACGGCACCGTCAGATGCTAACGTGCCGTAAGTCGGATAAACCAGCGATGTCCAGAAATCTGCGCAAGTACAAATTTCTGGCGTCGCCAGTGACTTACGGCACGTTAGAAACTGCCGGCGCCTACAAAACCTGACTAAAGTCAAAATCACCCGCACTGTCTAACACGCCTCCCTAACATAGCCCGACACGTCTAACCCTTTATCCGCTATCCCCCCTCACTAGCCTAACAATAAAATATGTATTAACCCCTAAACCGCCACTCCCGGAGCCCGCCGCTCCCTAATAAAGTTATTAACCCCTAAACCACCGCCAGCTATATTAAATCTATAACCCCCTAAAGTGAGCCCCTAACACCGCCGCCATCTACCTTACCTACCCCCTAAAGTGAGCCCCTACCCCGCCGCTATCTATTTTAAAATTATTAACCCCTAATCTAATCACCCTACCCCGCTGCCATCTATATTAAATTATTTAACCCCTAAAATACTAAACTATCCCTACCACTAAACCTAAGTCTAAGCCTACAAATAGCCCTGAAAAGGGCTTTTTGCGTGGCATTGCCCCAAAGTAACAGCTCTTTTGCCAGCCCTTAAAAGGGCTTTTGGCGGGGCTTTGTCACAAAGTAAACTGCTCTTTTGCCTACAATCTACATCCCCCTACACCACGGCCACCTATAATAAATGTATTAACCCCTAATCTAATCCCCCTACACCGCCGCCACCTATATTAAACACATTAACCCCTAATCTACATCGCCCTACACCGCGGCCACCTATAATAAATGTATTAACCCCTAATCTAATCCCCCTACACTGCCGCCACCTATATTAACTATATTAACCCTAATTATATTAGGGTTAATATAGTTAATATAGTTATTATATTATATATATTAACTATATTAACCCTAATTATATTACGCTGATCGGAACAGCCAATAGAACGCGAGCTCAATCTGATTGGCTGATTGGTTCAGTCAATCGGATTGAACTTGAATCTGATTGGCTGATTCAATCAGCCAATCAGATTTTTCTACCTTAATTCCGATTGGCTGATAGAATCCTATCAGCCAATCGGAATTCGACGGACGCCATCTTGGATGACATCATTTAAAGGTACCTCATTCGTCGTTCAGTCGTCGGCCGGGATGGATGCTTCGCGTCGGTGGAGAGAAGATTCAAGATGCCGCTTGATGGAAGATGCTGCCCGATGGAAGAAGACTTTGCTGCCCCTTGGATAAAGACATCGCTGGGATGAAGACCTCTTCTTTGCCGCTTGGATAGACATCGTCCGGATCGGATGAGGAGTTCGGCCTGGTTGGGTGAAGACAAGGTAGGGAGATCTTCAGGGGGTAGTGTTAGCTTTATTTAAGGGGGGTTTGGGTTTGATTAGGGGTATGTGGGTGGTGGGTTGTAATGTTGGGTGGTGGTATTGTGTTTTTTTTTTCAGGCAAAAGAGCAGTTTTCTTTGGGGCATGCCCCCACAAAAGGAACTTTTAAGGGCTGGTAAGGTAAAAGAGCTTTGAACTTTTTTTAATTTAGAATAGGGTAGGGAAATTTTTTTATTTTGGGGGGCTTTATTATTTTATTAGGGGGCTTAGAATAGGTGTAATTAGCTTAAAAATCTTGTAATCTTTTTTTTATTTTTTGTAATTTAGTGTTTGGTTTTTTTTGTAATTTAGTTTAGTTTATTTAATTGTATTTTTAGATAGATATATGTAGTTTATTTAATTTATTGATAGTGTAGGTGTATTTGTAACTTAGGTTAGGATTTATTTTACAGGTAATTGGGTAATTATTTTAACTAGGTAGCTATTAAATAGTTAATAACTATTTAATAGCTATTATACCTAGTTAAAGTAATTAACAATTTACCTGTAAAATAAATATAAACCCTAACATAGCTACAATTTAATTATTAATTATATTGTAGCTATCTTAGGGTTTATTTTATAGGTAAGTATTTAGATTTAAATAGGAAAATTTTAGTTTATAATATGAATTAGATTTATTTAATAAGAATTTAGTTAGGGGTGTTATGGTTAGATAGAGTTAATATAGTTAATATAAATACTATAGTAACTATATTAACTATATTAACCCTAATATAATTAGGGTTAATATAGTTAATATATATAATGTAATAACTAAGGCCTAGATTTGGAGTTTGGCGGTAGCCGTGAAAACCAGCGTTAGAGGCTCCTAACGCTGGTTTTAGGCTACCGCCGGTATTTGGAGTCACTCAAAAAAGGGTCTAACGCTCACTTTTCAGCCGCGACTTTTCCATACCGCAGATCCCCTTATGTCAATTGCGTATCCTATCTTTTCAATGGGATCTTTCTAACGCCGGTATTTAGAGTCGTGTCTGAACGACAAAACTCCAGCCGCAGAAAAAAGTCAGTAGTTAAGAGCTTTCTGGGCTAACGCCGGTTTATAAAGCTCTTAACTACTGTGCTCTAAAGTACACTAACACCCATAAACTACCTATGTACCCCTAAACCGAGGTCCCCCCACATCGCCGCCACTCGATTAAATTTTTTTAACCCCTAATCTTGCGACCGCCACCTACGTTATACTTATGTACCCCTAATCTGCTGACCCTAACACCGCCGACCCCTGTATTATATTTATTAACCCCTAACCTGCCCCCCACAACGTCGCCGCCAGCTACCTACAATAATTAACCCCTAATCTGCCGACCGCAAAGCGCCGCCACCTACATTATAGCTATGTACCCCTAATCTGCTGCCCCTAACACCGCCGACCCCTATATTATATTTATTAACCCCTAATCTGCCGCCCTCAACGTCGCCTCCACCTGCCTACACTTATTAACCCCTAATCTGCCGACCGGACCGCACCGCTATTATAATAAAGTTATTAACCCCTAATCCGCCTCACTAACCCTATAATAAATAGTATTAACCCCTAATCTGCCCTCCCTAACATCGCCGACACCTAACTTCAAGTATTAACCCCTAATCTGCCGACCGGAGCTCACCGCTATTCTAATAAATGTATTAACCCCTAAAGCTAAGTCTAACCCAAACACTAACACCCCCCTAAGTTAATATAATTTAAATCTAGCGAAATTAATTAACTCTTCTTAAATAAATTATTCCTATTTAAAGCTAAATACTTACCTGTAAAATAAATCCTAATATAGCTACAATATAAATTATATTTATATTATAGCTATTTTAGGATTTATATTTATTTTACAGGTAACTTTGTATTTATTTTAACCAGGTACAATAGCTATTAAATAGTTAAGAACTATTTAATAGCTAAAATAGTTAAAATAATTACAAATTTACCTGTAAAATAAATCCTAACCTAAGTTACAATTAAACCTAACACTACACTATCAATAAATTAATTAACTAAAATACCTATAATTATCTACAATTAAACCTAACACTACACTATCAATAAATAAATTAAATACAATTCCTACAAATAAATACAATGAAATAAACTAACTAAAGTACAAAAAATAAAAAAGAACTAAGTTACAAAAAATAAAAAAATATTTACAAACATTTGAAATATATTACAACAATTTTAAACTAATTACACCTACTCTAAGCCCCCTAATAAAATAACAAAGCCCCCCAAAATAAAAAAATGCCCTACCCTATTCTAAATTACTAAAGTTCAAAGCTCTTTTACCTTACCAGCCCTGAACAGGGCCCTTTGCGGGGCATGCCCCTAGAAGTTAAGCTCTTTTGCCTGTAAAAAAAAACATACAATACCCCCCCCAACATTACAACCCACCACCCACATACCCCTAATCTAATCCAAACCCCCCTTAAATAAACCTAACACTAAGCCCCTGAAGATCTCTCTACCTTGAGTCGTCTTCACCCAGCCGAGCCAAATTCTTCATCCAAGCGGAGCAATAAGAGGTCCTCCATCCGGTAGAAGTCTTCATCCAAGCAGGGCAGAAGAGGTCTTCCATCCGATTGAAGTCTTCATCCAAGAGGCATCTTCTATCGTCATCCATCCGGAGCGGCAGCATCCTGAAGACCTCCGACGCGGAGCATCCATCCTGGCCGACGACTGAACGACGAATGACGGTTCCTTTAAATGACGTCATCCAAGATGGCGTCCCTCAAATTCCGATTGGCTGATAGGATTCTATCAGCCAATCGGAATTAAGGTAGGAATATTCTGATTGGCTGATGGAATCAGCCAATCAGAATCAAGTTCAATCCGATTGGCTGATTCAATCAGCCAATCAGATTGAGCTTGCATTCTATTGGCTGTTCCGATCAGCCAATAGAATGCGAGCTCAATCTGATTGGCTGATTGAATCAGCCAATCGGATTGAACTTGATTCTGATTGGCTGATTCCATCAGCCAATCAGAATATTCCTACCTTAATTCCGATTGGCTGATAGAATCCTATCAGCCAATCGGAATTCGAGGGACGCCATCTTGGATGACGTCATTTAAAGGAACCGTCATTCGTCGTTCAGTCGTCGGCCAGGATGGATGTTCCGCGTCGGAGGTCTTCAGGATGTTGCCGCTCCGGATGGATGACGATAGAAGATGCCTCTTGGATGAAGACTTCAATCGGATGGAAGACCTCTTATGCCCCACTTGGATGAAGACTTCTACCGGATGGAGGACCTCTTCTTGCTCCGCTTGGATGAAGAATTTGGCTCGGCTGGGTGAAGACGACTCAATTTAGGGAGATCTTCAGGGGCTTAGTGTTAGGTTTATTTAAGGGGGGTTTGGGTTAGATTAGGGGTATGTGGGTGGTGGGTTGTAATGTTGGGGGGGTATTGTATGTTTTTTTTTACAGGCAAAAGAGCTGAACTTCTTGGGGCATGCCCCGCAAAGGGCCCTGTTCAAGGCTGGTAAGGTAAAAGAGCTTTGAACGTTAGTAATTTAGAATAGGGTAGGGCATTTTTTTATTTTGGGGGGCTTTGTTATTTTATTAGGGGGCTTAGAGTAGGTGTAATTAGTTTAAAATTGTTGTTATATATTTCTAATGTTTGTAAATATTTTTTTATTTTTTCTAACTTAGTTTTTTTTTATTTTTTGTACTTTAGTTAGTTTATTTATTTGTATTTATTTGTAGGAATTGTATTTAATTAATTTATTGATAGTGTAGTGTTAGGTTTAATTGTAACTTAGGTTAGTATTTATTTTACAGGTAAATTTGTAATTATTCTAACTATTTTAGCTATTAAATAGTTCTTAACTATTTAATAGCTATTGTACCTGGTTAAAATAAATACAAAGTTACCTGTAAAATAAATATTAATCCTAAAATAGCTATAATATAATTATAATTTATATTGTAGCTATATTAGGATTCATTTTACAGGTAAGTATTTAGCTTTAAATAGGAATAATTTATTTAATAAGAGTTAATTAATTTAGTTAGATTTAAATTATATTTAACTTAGGGGGTTGTTAGTGTTAGGGTTAGACTTAGCTTTAGGGGTTAATACATTTATTAGAATAGCGGTGAGCTCCAGTCGGCAGATTAGGGGTTAATAATTGAAGTTAGGTGTCGGCGATGTTAGGGAGGGCAGATTAGGGGTTAATACTATTTATTATAGGGTTAGTGAGGCGGATTAGGGGTTAATAACTTTATAATAATAGTGGTGCGGTCCGCTCGGCAGATTAGGGGTTAATAAGTGTAGGCAGGTGGAGGCGACGTTGTGGGGGGCAGATTAGGGGTTAATAAATATAATATAGGGGTCGGCGATGTTAGGGCAGCAGATTAGGGGTACATAGGGATAATGTAAGTAGCGGCGGTTTACGGAGCGGCAGATTAGGGGTTAATAATAATATGCAGGGGTCAGCGATAGCGGGGGCGGCAGATTAGGGGTTAATAAGTGTAAGGTTAGGGGTGTTTAGACTCGGGGTACATGTTAGGGTGTTAGGTGCAGACGTAGGAAGTGTTTCCCCATAGCAAACAATGGGGCTGCGTTAGGAGCTGAACGCGGCTTTTTTGCAGGTGTTAGGTTTTTTTTCAGCTCAAACAGCCCCATTGTTTCCTATGGGGGAATCGTGCACGAGCACGTTTTTGAGGCTGGCCGCGTCCGTAAGCAACTCTGGTATCGAGAGTTGCAGTGGCGGTAAATATGCTATACGCTCCCCTTTTGGAGCCTAACGCAGCCATTCTGTGGACTCTCAATTCCAGAGTTATTTTAAAGGTGTGGCCAGAAAAAAGCCAGCGTTAGATACGCGGGTCGTTACCGACAAAACTCTAAATCTAGCCGTAAATTAACTATAATATACTTAGGGTTAATATAGATAATATAGCTGGTGGTGGGGTAGGTAGATTAAATTAGGGGTTAATAATTTTAATATAGATGGCGGCGGTGTAAGGGGCTTACATTAGGGGTTAATACCATTAATATAGGTGGCGGCGGTGTAGGGAGGGCAGGTTATAGGGCAAAAGAGCTGTTTACTTTGGGGCAAAGCCCCGCAAAAGGCCCTTTTAAGGGCTGGTAATAGAGATAATTATTTTAGGGGGATAAGATTAGGGGTTAATAATATTAATATAGCTGGCGGCGGTATAGGGGGATTAGATTATGGGGTTAATAATTTTTATATAGGTGGCGGCGGTGTAAGGGGTCAGATTAGGGGATAGATAAGGTAGATGGTGGCGGTGTAAGGGGTTCACATTAGGGGATAGATCAGCTAGATGGTGGCGGCTTTAGGGGTTCACATTAGGGGATAGATCAGTTAGATGGTGGCGGTTTTAGGGGTTCACAGTAGGGGATAGATCAGTTAGATGGTGGCGGTTTTAGGGGCTCACAGTAGGGGGTTAGTTTATGTAGATGGTGGCGGTTTAGGGGTTAAATACTTTATTAGGGATTGCGGCGGGGGATCGCGGTTGACAGGGAGATAGACATTGCGCATGCGTTAGGTGTTAGGTTTTATTTAGCAGATCGCGGTTGACAGGGAGATAGACATTGCGCATGCGTTAGGTGTTAGGTTTATTTAGCAGCCAGTTTAGGGAGTTACGGGGCTCCAATAGTCAGCATAAGGCTTCTTACGGCTGCTTTTTGTGGCGAGGTGAAAATGGAGTAAGATTTCTCCATTTTCGCCAGGTAAGTCCTTGCGCTGTATATTGGATACCAAACTGCGCAGGTTTGGTATACCTGCCTATGGCCCAAAAAACTATGGGCGACGGCAGAAATATACGCGCGTAACTTCTAGGTTACGCCGTATATGTGATACCAAACCCGCGCAAATATTGGCGTCGCCGACTTTTGCGGGCGACGATTTTTATCGGATCGACCCCTAGATCTCTCAGCTTGATGGCATGGAGATAGAATCAGAAACCCTCTCTGTATTTGAAATTTCCGTTTATTTACTAACACCTAGATTTAGAGTTTTGCGGCCGAAGGGGTGCGTTAGCTATGCGTCTTTTTTTTCTAGCGCTGCTTCTAAACAACGCTGGTATTGAAAGTTCTCTGAATGGCTGCGTTAGGCTCCAAAAAGGGAGCGTTGAGCCGAATTTACCGCCACTTCAACCCTCAATACCAGCGTTGCTTACGGTAGCGGCTAGCTGGAAAAACGTGCTCGTTCACAATTCCCCCCTAGGGGGGGAACACCTGCGAAAAAGCAGCATTCAGCTCCTAACGCAGCCCCCTTGTTTCCTATGGGGAAACACTCTCTAAGTCTGCACCTAACACCCTAACATGAACCCTGAGTCTAAACACCCGTAACCTTACACTTATTAACCCCTAATCTTCCGCCCCCGCTATCGCTGACCCCTGCATATTATTATTAACCCCTAATCTTCCGCCGCAACCTACATTATACCTATGTACCCCTAATCTGCTGCCCCTAACATCGCCGACACCTACATTATATTTATTAACCCCTAATCTGCCCCCCCAACGTCGCCGCTACCTAACTACACTTATTAACCCCTAATCTGCCGACGGGACCTCGCCGCTACTCTAATAAATGTATTAACCCCTAAAGCTAAGTCTAACCCTAACACTAACACCCCCCTAAATTAAATTTAATTTTAATCTAACAAAATAAATTAAATATTATTAACTAAAGTATTCCTATTTAAAGCTTAATACTTACCTGTAAAATAAACCCTTATATAGCTACAATATAACGAATGATTATATTGTAGCTATTGTAGGGTTTATTTTTATTTTACAGGCAACTTTGTATTTATTATAACTAGGTACAATAGCTATTAAATAGTTATTAACTATGTAATAGCTACCTAATTAAAATAATTACTAAATTACCTGTAAAATAAATCCTAACCTAAGTTACAATTAAACCTAACACTACACTATCAATAAATTAATTAAATAAATTACCTACAATTACCTACAATTAAATAAAATAAACTAAATTACAAAAAACCCCCACTAAATTACAAAAAAAAAAATTACAAGAATTTTAACCTAATTACACCTACTCTGTTCCGATCAGCCAATAGAATGCAAGCTCAATCTGATTGGCTGATTTTTCCTACCTTAATTCCGATTGGCTGATAGAATCCTATCAGCCAATTGGAATTCGAGGGACGCCATCTTGGATGACGTCCCTTAAAGGAACCTTCATTCAGCGAGTAGGCATTGGTGAAGAAGGATGGATCTGCGTCGGCTGGAAGAAGATGGCTCCGCTCCGCTCCAGATGGATGAAGATAGAAGATGCTGCTTGGATGAAGATGTCTGCCGGTCCGGATGTCCTCTTTTGCCCGGATAGGATGAAGACTTCTGCCGCTCCGGATGTCCTCTTTTGGTCCATCGGTGTCCGGCTGGGCGAAGACGACTCAAGGTAGGGAGATCTTCAGGGGGGTAGTGTTAGGTTTATTTAAGGGGGGTTTGGGTTAGAGTAGGGGTATGTGGTTGGTGGGTTTTAATGTTGGGGGGTGGTATTGTGTTTTTTTTTTACAGGCAAAAGAGCTGATTACTTTGGGGCATGTCCCGCAAAAAGCCCTTTTAAGGGCTGGTAAAAGAGCTGATTACTTTTTAATTTAGAATAGGGTAGGGACCTTTATTATTTTGGGAGGCTTTGTTATTTTATTAGGGGGCTTAGAGTAGGTGTAATTAGCTTAAAATTCTTGTAATCTTTTTTTTTTTGTAATTTAGTGGGGGGTTTTTGTAATTTAGTTTAGTTTATTTAATTGTAGGTAATTTATTTAATTAATTTATTGATAGTGTAGTGTTAGGTTTAATTGTAACTTAGGTTAGGATTTATTTTACAGGTAATTTGGTAATTATTTTAACTAGGTAGCTATTAAATAGTTTATAACTATTTAATAGCTATTGTACCTAGTTAAAATAAATACAAAGTTGCCTGTAAAATAAAAATAAACCCTAAAATAGCTACAATATAATTATTCGTTATATTGTAGCTATATTAGGGTTTATTTTACAGGTAAGTATTTAGCTTTAAATAGGAATACTTTAGTTAATAATATTTAATTTATTTCGTTAGATTAAAATTATATTTAACTTAGGGGGGTGTTAGGGTTTGGGTTAGACTTAGCTTTAGGGGTTAATACATTTATTATAGTATCGGCGAGGTCCGGTCGGCAGATTAGGGGTTAATGCTTGAAGTTAGGTGGCGGCAATGTTAGGGAGGGCAGATTAGGGGTTAATACTATTTATTATTGGGTTTGCGAGGCGGGAGTGCGGCAGTTTAGGGGTTAATACATTTATTAGAGTAGCGGCGAGGTCCGGTCGGAAGATTAGGGGTTAATAAGTGTAGGTAGGTAGCGACGACATTGGGGGTGGAGATTAGGGGTTAATAAATATTATGTAGGTGTCGGCGATGTTAGGGGCAGCAGATTAGGGGTTCATAGGGATAATGTAGGTGGCGGCGATGTGCGATTGGCAGATTAGGGGTTAAAAATATTTATTATAGTGACGGCGAAGTGGGGGGACCTCGGTTTAGGGGTACATAGGTAGTTTATGAGTGTTAGTGTACTTTAGAGCACAGTAGTTAAGAGCTTTATAAACCGGCATTAGCCCAGAAAGCTCTTAACTACTGACTTTTTTCTGCGGCTGGAGTCTTGTCGGTAGAGGGTCTACTATTCACTTCAGCCAAGACTCTAAATATCGGCGTTAGGAAGATCCCATTGAAAAGATAGGATACACAATTGGCATAAGGGGATCTGCGGTATGGAAAAGTCGCGGCTTGAAAGTGAGCGTTAATCCCTTTCCTGGCTGTCTCTAAATACCAGCGGGCGGCCAAAAGCAGCGTTAGGACCCCTTAACGCTGCTTTTGACGGCTACCGCAGAACTCTAAATCTAGCGGTAAGTTTCTTAAACAGACTCATAAGTCTGTGATTAGGGGAATTTTTATTTAAAGGTCTGAAAGGCCTTTTGTTCTAGGTGTTCGAATCAGGGTTTTGTCTTGGCCTTCATTTTTGAATTCCTAGAATTCTTGATGTTTTTACAGGATGGATTAGATAAGGGTTTATCAGGCATTGCAGGGCAGTTTTGTGGCCTTTTTTAGTTATGTTTCATAAGAAGATTACTAATCTTCCTTTCATTCATGGTTTAGTTCTAGCATTGCCTAAATTTAAGACTGTTATTATCCAATGTTTCCTCCTTGGAACCTAAATTTGCTTTTGAGGATTTTGCTGGTTCCTCTTTTTGAGTCTATGGGGTATATTTATTATAGTGTGGATGGACATGATACGATGTACTGTATCACGTCTGCCGCACATCGATAAATGCAGACAGCATACAATGTCGGCATTTATCATTGCACAAGGAGTTCTTGTGAACTGCTGGTGCAATACCACCCCCTGCAGATTTGCGGCTGCTAGCAGGGGGGATTGTCTGCTAGCAGGGGGTGTCAATCAAACCGATCGTATTCGATCCGGTTGATTTCTATCTGCCTCCTCAGAGCAGGCGGACAGGTTATGGAGCAGCGGTCTTTAGAAGGCTCCATACGGAGCTTGATAAATTTACCCCTAGGCATCAAGTGGCAATTAAACTTCTTTCTGGAAGTTTTGTTTCTTTTAGCTATTTCATCTGCTAGAAGAGTTTTTGAGTTTCTACTCTTTCTTGTGTTTTCTTACCCTTTAAGTTGGGACATTGTTGTTCTCGCTTTATGTCTTAATCGTAAGACTTATTCAGAGTGATCTCTTCATGTTTTGGATTCTGTTAGAGCTTTGAAGTGTTTGTAGACACTGCTAAGGATTTCAGACAAACTTTACGTTTGTTCCTTTCGTTAGTTTTATGAAAGGGCAGAAAATGTCTGCTGTTTATTTGGCTTCTTTGTGAAAGCTTCTGATTCATATAGCTTCCTTGGAGGCAGGTCAGCCTCCACCTAGATGGATTTCTACTCATTCTACCAGATCAGTTGCCACTTCCTGGGCTTTTTAGAATGTTTTATCAGTGGATCAAATTTGAAAGGCAGCTTTATTATGTTTTTGCTGCTTAAAGCAGTTGTCTCAGGTTGATTTGTTTTTCCCTGTTGGTTATTTTTAAATTGCCTTTTTTGGGCTCTATTGGGATTGTGGATTTAGCTTCTCAGAGAAAAAGATATTTTTTAGATCCCACCCTTGTTATTTCTCATGGACTCCACAGCTTGGGTATTTGTTCCCAGGAGTAATGGATCATTGACTATCACCACCTGTATGAAAGAAAACATATATGCTTACATGATAAATGCATTTCTTTCATGGTGGTTAGAGTCCATGAGACTACACCCTGTATTTTTCTGTTATCGTATGGATGATTTCAGTGTCATAGATTCTATGAGGGGCTGGAACTGCGGTGCTGATCCATTTGTTGACAGCTCCATTTCAGGGGGGTGTAGTCTGCGGTTATCAGTTGATATGTGCGATCTAACCATAGGGGTTATATACACTTTATTGGTTCATGCACCGTATATTAAAGGCCATTTAAGGTTGTGATTAGCGGAAAAAGATGATTTTAAGTTTGAAAATTTATGAAGGTTTGGATGATATACTCTGATTGGAGGAGGAGCTCTATACCAATTAGCAAGTGGGAGCAGTATGTGCCATGCATGAAAGCCTATCAGTTGCTTTGATAGCAACGTTGGCTGACACGATAATATAGTTGTGGTGGCTTGCTAGCCCTGGCTGGTGGTGTCACTTACCCCTCTTTAGTAATGGAGAGCTATATATAGTCATATGCCGGAGTCGGTATCTAAGTCAGTGACACTGTATGAAAGCGTGACGGCTCTCTGGTGTTATGGGGTGATATAGGAGATGTGATGTCATATCTTATTGGTGGGTGTTGTTCTCCTGATCCAATCAGTGACATTGTGTTGGTAGCCATGCTGATTTATATCGGCATTTGCACATCAGCCAAGATCATCATTATGGAAGGTAGATTTACCCTTTTAAGTTTTACACCATACACATGATTCATTGTTTCACATTTTTTCATATATAACTTGTTTTATTCATGGATCCCAAATATTTCTTGTATTAATAAGCTTGTGCACTTTGTTAATTATTTTGCACACGACTATCTCTGATTGGTAGCCCTGAAGGGGAGGGTCACTCAGGCCTATAAAAGTTTGCTTTTTCACTTGTGCTGTTTGTCAGAAGAAGGGACGCTTGTGGTCCCTAAATGTCACAATACAATAAGGGATTAACACTGATGACAAAAGTCCAGTGAGTGCTTGTCTACTGTTTTGCTATATTCTTTGCTATAGCACCCTGGCTGTTGCAGGACGGTGGTGAGAGTGCATACACTATACCCTCTTGATATATATATATATATATATATATATATATATATATATACTGTATATATATATATATATATATATATATTTACAATAAAAATAGCATTGTTCTGTAAGTGAAGAACATTGGAATGTCAAATATGAATAAATCCTGTCGGGTAATTGTGCAAACGATAGGTTAGGTTTTTATCTTCTGAGCCCTCCATTGAAGTCTATGGGGAGAATACGTTAACACGGTTGAAATATCAAAAAGTCTGGAAGTTAAAGCGTTGGGTTTCGCTTGCACATAAACTTTTTACTTTCAACTTGCAATACACATGCAATCTGTCACGTGCAAAAAAAAAGTTTACTTCTAGCAAAGTTTACTCTCGAGCAGGGATGCTAAATAAAGCACCACTTGTAATCTAGCCCATAGTTTATTTGAACATATTTATTACAGTTTGAATTTAGACTTATCAATAAGCATGTTTTATTATCTTCTTTTATGATAAATGTCATAGAAATATTTCCTCACACAAAGGATTTATAGCTCCAAAACCACATTGCAGACAACTCTTTTAAAAGCATTTTTCTATAAACTGAATTATATTTTGCAGATATAGACAAAAAAAATACCACTTCAACCAACCAACAAAATCTCAGAACAATCTTCTAGTATCATTATTCTAAGAGAATATAATAGAAATACAGGGCTTAAGT